>NC_053023.1:684533881-684592603 GCF_003073215.2 Triticum urartu | reverse complement strand
TTATACTTAATTAATACAATCCCCTTTACCCCGTAAAAAAAAGACTGACCTGCGGCAGCCTTGGCATTGATTCCCCACGGGAAACCGAGGCGATGAGGACGACGAGGCGCGGGGGTCGCTGACTTGGCGGGCCTGCCGTTCTTTCGTGCCAAAATCGATTGCCCCGGCGCCCCCAGGTGCCCCCTAGCGCGCGGGTTCAGCCTGGATCCACCGACGCCAGTTTCGGCCCAAACCGACAAAAGACAGGCTTCTGGGACGTGACCGGGCCAATTTTTGAACATTGATGCTAAAAAATTGCCTGAAAGGATTTGTTAGGAACGTGGCTGAAGATGCTCTTAGAATTTTCGTCACGTGCGGCTTTGAATCTGGGTCGCATGCGGTGCTGAATCTCTACACCGCCGCGTATTTGCTCATTCCCTTTTTTCTTCTTCTTTTTAGCGAGGTGTGTTTGCTCACTCTTCACAGAATAATGCCAGACCTACATAAACTGCTCTGACGGAACCGAGGAATAATTTTTCGTAGTGCTTGGTAAACATCGTGTTGACTTCTCTTTTATTTATTTATTTTTACTTCTCTTCACTCAGGGACATTGTACCCATAAAGTGGAACGGCAAACCAAAATTGTGCTAGTTATGCATTCCTTTTTTTTTTGCATCACTAGTTATGTATTTTGAGGGTTCCACATTCGCTAGTCTTAAGTCGCTAGTTTGTGCTCTACAGGCGGCGGCCGATTCGCCCATATGGTCATATATATCCATCCATCTGTTTTTGAAACAAAACATTCCTTTTATTTATTAAAAATAACGGTTACATTGTCAATAAAAAGATTTACGATATCTTTCATAGGCTCCTCGAACCAATCCGGGCCATGAAACCAGAACATAATCCACAAGTTCGGGCTTCCCTGCCTCAAATCCAAAAGAAAAACAGTTCGGGCTACCATTTCCACTCATCCATTTCCCTCAACAGAAACAAAAAGCGCTCATCTATTTCCCTCAACCGCAGCAACAAAAGGCACTCGTCTAGGGAGCATTTGGATCGCTCGCCAGCTTACCTAGCTAGGCAAGGCAATCCTTGCCGACGGAGGCGAGCCGATTTGGCTAGCTAGGTCAAACGAAGAAAAAGCTGGAAACCACAGGATACGAGGCAGGCTCGCTCGGGAACCAAATCCCTCGCTTCCTTGTTGAGCCAGGCTAAGCCAGCGCTTGCCGGATAACCAAACGCACCCCTAATTTTCTCAACAACAACAAAGGCTTTCCTTGCTTCAACTAAAGAAGAAATCAATTCATGCTACTATTTTCACCCATCCATTTCCCTCAACAACAACAAAGGCTTTCCTTGCTTCAACTAAAGAAGAAATCAAATCATGCTACTATTTTCACCCATCCATTTCCCTCAACAACAACAAAAAGCCCTCTTCCATGTGGCGCAATCTTTCTTAACAAAAATTAGCCCTCATTTTTCCCTGGGGTTCCTAAACAATTAAGCTTTGTAGGTAATATCGTCGAAAGAAACATATAATGCGCCTAGCAATGCCTTGCAGCCTGGTGATGGGCACTCTGTCTGAGGCCTAAAATTCTAGATAGTCGACTTGATTTTTTTTTGTTCTCCCATGTGTGCTTCAAGTTCGGATTTATAATTCTTAGAGATCATAGACACATGTCTTGTGAACATTTACAATCGTTTTTCAAAAGATAATAAATCATTTAAATTAGTTTTCTTTAAGCTCATAGCACAGGAGCATTTAAGTTTCGTTTTTTGAGAAGCGGAAGGCATTTCAAGCATGGGAGCACATGATATTTTTCCCAACCAAATTGCCTTACTATGGGTATTGCATTATATCTGGCCCAAATTACTTGTCTTAGATTTATCTAAACATGAATGTATATATGTATCTAGGCAAATCTAAAACAAGTAATTTGTGACGGACAGAGTACTGTATTGCGTGTACCAGGGTCATACATTTTTTTTATGAAACGGAGGCACAAGATTTACCTCATCTCATTAATTAAGAAAAGAAGAATAAGGTTTGTAGGTTACATGTCCACAAAGGCCATACATATACATAGGTACACTACCGGCGGCGGATGATTGGGCGGTGCCCATGTTAAGAGGCCCACACCGACACCGTGGCCCGTGAAACCAAAACACACCGTTTTACAAGTTGAGGCTTTCCTTTGTAAGATTCTATAGGTGGAAGCCTTCCTGCTCCCTCGTAAGGGAGTCGCGTGAATATATTGATCGATGCCAGAACAACCCTTGTCGTGGTTTACATGTATCCCAAACCGATCGCTAGGATTCAGTTTGTTACACGAGAGAGAGAGAGAGAGAGAGAGAGAGAGTTACGGGAAGGAATAAAGAGATAGAGGTGAGTTTGAGATTACATGGACTCTATGTCTAACACCTTGCCTTAATTTCAACTATCCGAAGTTAAGGTTGTTCTTGAACTCTTTGAATGGCTTGCTTGACAATGCTTTGGTGAAACCGTCTACAACTTGATCCTTAGAAGGAATGAGCTGTATATCCAACTTTTTCTCTGCAACCTTCTCTCGCACAAAGTGAAAGTATATCTCTATGTGCTTTGTTCTGGCATGAAAAACTGGGTTAGCAGACAAATAAGTTGCACCCAAATAATCACACCATAAACATGTTGGGAAACGTTGCATGAAAAACAAAAAAACAAAAAAT
This sequence comes from Triticum urartu, assembly GCF_003073215.2. NCBI lineage: Eukaryota > Viridiplantae > Streptophyta > Magnoliopsida > Poales > Poaceae > Triticum > Triticum urartu. The sequence goes on along the minus strand of NC_053023.1, from coordinate 684,589,915 downwards.
CTACGCACACACAAGATCTATCCATGGAGATGCATAGCTACGAGAGGGGAGAATGTGTCTACGTACCCTCATAGACCGTTAATCGGAAGCGATTATCAACGCGGTTGTTGTAGTCGAACACCTTCACGATCTGCCCAATCAAGTACTGAACGTATGGCACCTCCGCGTTCAGCACATGTTCAACTCGAATTATCGTTGTTTTTATTGAATTACTCCATTTTTCCATGAACTTAATACACTATATGAATGTGGATAGCGGTCGATGTGTGGAGTAATAGTAGTAGATGCAGGCAGGAGTCGGTCTACTATTCTTGGACGTGATGCCTATATAATGATCATTGCCTGGATATCGTCATGATTATTAGAAGTTCTATCAATTCCCCAACAGTAATTCGTTTACCCATTGTTTGCTATTTTTCTCGAGAGAAGCCACTAGTGAAACCTACGGCCCTCGGGTCTCTTCTTTATTATATTTGCCTTTGCGATATATTTTCCTTTGCTTTTATTTTCAGATCTATTAAACCAAAAATACAAAAAATACCTTGCTGCACTTTATTTTATTTGGCATTCGATCTATCAGTATTTACAACTCTCTCACGCTCATTTGTCAATTTCTGGCGCCGTTACCCGGAAGGTACTGACAACCCCTTTAACACGTCGGGTTGTGAGTATTTTTATTTGTGTGCAGGTGTTGTTTACATAGTGTTTCTTGGTTCTCCTATTGGTTCGATAACTTTAGTCTCATCACTGAGGGAAATACCTACCGTCGCTGTGTTGCATCATCCCTTTCTCTTTGGGGAAATACTGACGTAGTTCTAGCAGACATCGTGGGGCTCACGTGTCTCCTTTTGACCTAGCTCCACCTCTATAAATTCTCTAAAATCGTGAAACCAACAGGGGAGTCCACAAAATACTTTCTCCACCGCTGCAAGTTCCAGAACAACGAGATCCCATCTGCAGGCCTTTTCCGGCATTATGCCGGAGGGCGATTCGATCACAGAGGGGGCTCTTCATCATCCTTGCGGCCCTCCAAAGATGTGTGGGTAGTTTAACACTGACCTATGAGTCCATAGTAGCTAGATGGCTTCTTCTCTCTTTTTGATCTTCAATACAATGTTCTCCTCGGTTCTCTTGGAGATCTATTTGATGTAATGACATTTTGCGGTGTGTTTGTTATGATCCGATGAATTGTGATCTTATGATCGAATCTATCCATGAATATTATTTGACTTTTTTTTCTATGAACTCTATTATGCATGATTGTTATAGCCTCGTATTTCTTCTCCGATTTATTGGTTTGGTTTGGCCAACTAGATTGATATATCTTGCCATGGGAAGAGGTGCTTTGTGATGGGTTCGATCTTGCGGTGCTCAATCCCAGTGACAAAAAGGGACATGACATGCATGTATCATTGCTATTATAAGGGTAAAAAGATGGAATTTATTTCATATGTGAGTTTATCTTGTCTACATCTTGTCATCTCGCTTAAGGCGTTACTCCGTTCTTCCATGAACTTAATACACTAGATGGATGCTGGATAGCGGTTGATGTGTGGAGTAATAGTAGTAGATGCAAAATCATTTCGGTCTACTTGTCTCGGACATGATGCCTATATACGTGATCATTGCCTTGGGTATCGTCATAATTATTTGCTTTTCTGTCAATTGCCCAACCGTAATTTGTCTACCCACCGTATGCTATTTTTATGAGAGAATTATCGAGTGAAAACTATGGCCCCTGGGTTTATTTCTATCATATTAAAACCAAAAATACCTTGCTGTAATTTTTATTCAATCTATCTATCAAAAACTATATCATTTAATCTTGTGTGTAACCGTCAAGGGACTCACAACCCCTTGTTTGCGTTGGCTTGCAAGTATTTATTGTTTGTGTGCAGGTGTTGTTTACATAGTGTTGCTTGGTTCTCCTACTAGATTGATAACCTAGGTTTCAGAACTGAGGGAAATATGTATCTCTACTGTACTGCATCATCCTCTCCTCTTCGGGAAAATCCCAACGCAGCTCACAAGTAGCAAGAAGAATTTCTTGCGCCATTGCCGGGGAGACATCATCAACAACTGTCAAGTAACCACGCGTAAACTTTCATCTCCTTGCATTTACATTATTTTCCATTTGCCTCTCGTTTTCATCTCCCCCACTTCTAAAAAGTTTTACAAAAAACAAAAATATTTCTGCTTGCCTTTTTCTTGTATGCTTCTTTTCTTGCTTGTTATCTTGTTTGCGTGGTCACGATGTTTGAACAAAATTATCATGATATTTCCTACCCTAATATATTGGTAGAGATCAAGAAAAATACTAAGGCTTACATGACCACACAATTTGAGCACAACAATTTTTTTACCGAAGAACTTAAGGAACACTCTATTTTACTTGATGCTATCGCAAAACAACTTGATCATGTCAGTGAAGAGGTTGCTAATCTTCAATCTCAGTTCGCCAATGCTGAAAATTTGCTAGGAAAAATCTCCGATGCACAAGCTACACTAGTAAATCAAATGGCAGCTAAGCCGAAATTTTTAGGACGTAGTAATGATGAAGAGGTTAAAATGATTGGTGTTTCTTCTATTGATTACTTGTTTAGTAATGTTAAACTTGATGAAAAAGGGACTGAAGAAGAGTCAACTTTAGTTAGAGGGCATCCCAATAATTCGGAGGGTGACAATCTCGATGATTTTTTTTACTAAAAGTGGGTCTGAAGAGGTAAAAACTTTAACTAGTGATGTGCCCACTCTCTTGGATTACAAATATTTTAATTATGATAGTTGCTCTTTGATTGAGTGTATTTTCTTTATTGCAATCCATGCTAAATTCACCCAATGCCTATGGACAACATAAGGCTTTTACTAAACATATTGTAGAAGGGATGATGAAAGGCTTAGAAGAAAATTTAGAACTAGAGATTTCAATTCCTAGAAAATTATACGATGAATGGGAACCCACCATTCAAGTCAATATTAAAAATTACAAATGCAATGCTTTGTGTGATTTGGGTGCTAGTGTTTCCACAATTCCGAAATCTGTATGTGATGTGCTAGGTTTTACCAATATGGATGAGTGTTCTCCTAATTTGCACAAGCGGATTCAACTATTAAAAAGCCTTTGGGTAGAATTAATGATCTTCTTATTCTTGCAAATAGTAACTATGTGCCTGTTGATTTTACTGTACTTTATATTGATTGCAATCCGTTTTGCCCCATAATACTTGGTAGACCATTTTTACGAACTATAGGTGCAATTATTGACATGAAAGAAGGGATTATTAATTTCAGTTTCCGTTCAAGAATGGTATGGAAGACTTCCGTAGAACTAGAGTTAAGCCACCATATGAGTCAGACATGAGGGCCACCTATGGAACGAAAACCAAAGATGACAACACTTGAAACTATGCATTATGCCTAGCTAGGGGCGTAAAACAATAACGCTAGTTGGGAGGCAACCCAATAGATATCTTTTAGTTTTTTGTTTCCTTGCTGATTTTTAGTAAATATACAACTATGTTACTGTTATGATTGTATTTTAGTGTTTTAATTAGTGTTTGTGCCAATAAAGCCTTTGGGATGATTTGGGTGATGGTTTGATACGTCTCCAACGTATCTATAATATTTTATAGTTCCATGCTATTATATATTCTGTTTGGATGTTTAATGGGCTTATTTTTACACTTCTATATTATTTTTGGGACTAACCTATTAACCGGAGGCCCAGCCCAAATTGCTGTTTTTTTGCCTATTCAGTGTTTTGCAGAAAAAGAATATCAAACGGAGTCCAAACGGAATGAAACCTTCGGGAGCGTGATTTTTGGAACAAATGTGATCCATAGGACTTAGAGTGGACGTCAAGAATCAATGAGGAGGCCACGAGGCAGGGGGTAGGCGCGCCCTCCACCCTCGTGGGCCCCTCATGGCTCCACCGACCTACTTCTTCCTCCTATATATACCTACGTACCCTGAAAACATCAGAGGGCACCACGAAAACCTAATTCCACATCCGCAACCTTCTGTACCCGTGAGATCCCATCTTGGGGCCTTTTCCGGTGCTCCGCCGGAGGGGGCATTGATCACGGAGGGCTTCTACATCACCATAGCCCCTCCGATGATGTGTGAGTAGTTTACCTCAGACCTTCGGGTCAAAAGTTATTAGCTAGATGGCTTCTTCTCTCTCTTTGGATCTCAATACAAAGTTCTTCTCGATTCTCTTGGAGATCTATTCGATGTAATCTTCTTTTGCGGTGTGTTTTTCGAGATCCGATGAATCGTGGGTTTATGATAAAGATTATCTATGAACAATATTTGAACCTTCTCTGAATTGTTTTATGTATGATTGGTTATCTTTGCAAGTCTCTTTGAATTATCAGTTTGGTTTGGCCTACTAGATTGATCTTTCTTGCAATGGGAGAAGTGCTTAGCTTTGGGTTCAATCTTGTGGTGCTCGATCCCAGTGATAGTAGGGGAAACGACATGTATTGTATTATTGCCATCGAGGATAAAAAGATGGAGTTTATATCATATTGCATGAGTTTATCCCTCTACATCATGTCATCTTGTTTAAAAGCGTTACTCCGTTCTTATGAACTTAATACTCTAGATGCATGCTGGATAGCGGTCGATGTGTGGAGTAATAGTAGTAGATGCAGGCAGGAGTCGGTCTACTTGTCATGGACGTGATGCCTATATACATGATCATACCTAGATATTCTCATAATTATTCGCTTTTCTATCAATTGCTTGACAGTAATTTGTTTCCCCACCATAATACCTATGCTATCTTGAGAGAAGCCACTAGTGAAACCAATGGCCCCCGGGTCTATTTTCCATCATACAAGTTTCCAATCTATTTTATTTTGCAATCTTTACTTTCAATCTATATCATAAAAATACCAAAAATATTTATCTTATTATTATTATATCTATCAGATCTCACTCTTGCAAGTGGCCGTGAAGGGATTGACGACCCCTTTATCGCGTTGGTTGTGAGGTTCTTATTTGTTTGTGTAGGTACGAGGTGACTCGTGCGTGGTCTCCTACTGGATTGATACCTTGGTTCTCAAAAACTGAAGGAAATACTTACGCTGCTTTGCTGCATCACCCTTTCCTATTCAAGGGAAAACCAACGCATTCTCAAGAGGTAGGAAGAAGGATTTTTGGCGCCGTTGCCGGGGAGATCTACGCCAAGTCAAGACATACCAAGTACCCATCACAACTCTTATCCTTCGCATTACATTATTTGCCATTTGCCTTTCGTTTTCCTCTCCCCCACTTCACCCTTGCCGTTTTATTCGCCTCTTTTTCCTTCTTGCCTTCTGTGTTCTCGAGTCTTTTTGCAATTTGTTGCCATCATGTCTGAAACTGGGGAGGTTATCATTGATAAGGATAATAATATGGAAAACTTTGATGCTATTGATGATCCTCTTGAAAATCCTATTATTTTGCACACTAAAAAGTTTCGTATTGGTAGCGGTAATATTATTGGGAAGGGAGTTTTTCAAGATTTCTTTACTTGTGACGGTGCTTTTCCCACCATGAGTGGATCTATCCTTCATAAAACTACTAGTCTCGCAGATGCTATATCTTTGCTCATAGTTGAACTCGAAAGACAATTTTTACATATGCATCCTTCCATACAAAGGATTTTCCTAGAATTTTCTAATATTGAGCATTCTTCTGTTAAGCGAGCACCAACCATCTTTTTAGCTCATAAGTTCAGATTTATAATAAAAGAAGCCAATGAATTTTTTGTGCATTATAGGGTGGATGTTGGCCGTCCTCCCATAGAAGCAATCCATTTCTATCAAGAAGACATTATGCATTTACGATCTTTAGATCATGTTGCTTTTAATGAAAACCTTAGAAAAAAGGTTCCCACCGATACTCTTGTTAATAGGATCTCTGAACTTAATGATAATTTTGCCATCTAGAACAATGGGCTAGGTTTTTCCCTTGAACAAAGGCTCATGCCTTTTTGCCAAAAGAATGCTTATAATGATGAATTGATTGTGCAATATGAGGGGCTAAAGGAGGAACCAACACCTCCCGAGCTTGATCCTGGGAACTTTTGTCCCATTAAATTTAGCCCTTTTGATTACTTTTTCTTGCCACAAAGAAAGTGAAAGATCGTGGATGTCGCCTAGAGGGGGGGGGGTGAATAGGTGTTTTAAAATAATTACGATTTAGGCTTGAACAAATGCGGAATAAACCTAGCGGTTAATTTGTCAAGCACAAAACCTAAAACAACTAGGCTCACCTATGTGCACCAACAACTTATGCTAAGCAAGATAAGCAACTATGTGATAGCAAGATATATGACAAGAAACAATATGGCTATCACAAAGTAAAGTGCATAAGTAAAGAGCTCGGGTAAGAGATAACCGAGGCACGCGGAGACGATGATGTATCCCGAAGTTCACACCCTTGCGGATGCTAATCTCCGTTTGGAGCGGTGTGGAGGCACAATGCTCCCCAAGAAGCCACTAGGGCCACCGTAATCTCCTCACGCCCTCGCACAATGCAAGATGCCGTGATTCCACTAAGGTACCCTTGAGGGCGGTCACCGAACCCGTACAAATGGCAACCCTTGGGGGCGGTCACCGAACCCGTACACTTTGGCAACCCTTGGGGGCGGTCACCGGTACCCGTCAAATTGCTCGGGGCGATCTCCACAACCTAATTGGAGACCCCGACGCTTGCCCGGAGCTTTACACCACAATGATTGAGCTCCGAACAACACCAACCGTCTAGGGCGCCAAGGCACCCAAGAGGAACAAGCTCTAGGGTGCCCAAACACCCAAGAGTAATAAGCTTCTCAAACTTCACTTCCACGTATCACCGTGGAGAACTCAAATAGATGCACCAAATGCAATGGCAAGGGCACACGGAGTGCCCAAGTCCTTCTCTCTCAAATCCCACCGGAGCAACTAATGCTAGGGAGGAAAATGAGAGGAAGAACAAGAAGGAGAACACCAAGAACTCCAATATCTAGATCCAAGGGGTTCCCCTCACATAGAGGAGAAAGTGATTGGTGGAAATGTGGATCTAGATCTCCTCTCTCTTTTCCCTCAAAAACTAGTAAGAATCCATGGAGGGAATGAGAGTTAGCAAGCTCAAAGAAGGTCAACAAAGGGGGAAGAACACGAGCTCAAAAGGTTAGGTTCAATGGGGAAGAAGACCCCCTTTTATAGGAGGGGGAAAATCCAACCGTTATGTGCTTAGCCCGCACATGAGCAGTACTACCGCTCCTGGTCCCGGTACAACCGGGACTCACAGTATACGTGCAGAACCCTACCAGGTGGTACAACCGGGCGACCAGGCGGTAGCACCGGTTGAGAAGAACAACCGGACCAACCGCCCAGCCACCGCTCAACCATCGCATAGGAACAGAAGGGAGTCACCCCTGAGTGCGGTAGTCGAGCGATACCGGGCCGGTGCAACCGCATGGCCTTGAGCGCTCGGGCGGCTAAGTCCTAAGCGGTCGAACCGCTCCGGACACCGGTGGTACCGGTACGACCGGACCAACCGGGCCACCTCCGCCCGAGTACCGCATCAAAACAGAGGCCTGACCGGTACTTGGGCGGTGCCTGGCCGGAACAACCGCCCAAGTCTTTGCTGAGCAAGTTGGCGGTACCACCGCCCGGAAGCAGCGGTACAACGGCTGAGAGCTCCAAGCGGTACTACCGCTGGGGCACGCGGTACTACCGCTGGGACCAGACAAAAACCACTCTCAAGAAAACCAGAACTGCCATAACTTCTGCAAATGAGCTCCGAATTGAGCAAACTCAAGCTTGTTGGAAACAAGACGACGAGTAGCATCAAAATTGCGACTGGATATAGTAAGAAGAGGCAGGGTAGGTATGCCAACAAATAGAGGAGTGAAACCTCCAACCGAGAAGAACCGGCAAAACCTCCAACATCGAAAACATCATAAAAGATGCATGTGAACTCCGTTTTCGATGAACTCGATCTTGTCATCAAGATGACCATAAGCTCTAAGACTCACAAAGAGAACTAAACAAGAACCAAGAAAGATGATGCAAGGATGCAATGGTTTGAGCTCTCTACGAACGATACGATCAAGCTACTCATCGAGAGCCCCCCTTGATAGTACGGCAATTGATCCTATAACCCGGTCTCCCAACTACCATCATGAGACCGGTAAAATAGAAAACCTATCAAGGGCAAACCTTTGCCTTGCACATGATCCACTTGAGCTAGATGATGACAATCTTGACTCCCTCAAGTTGGACCACCTTTCTTGATTGTGTTGACTCGATGAAGACTAGTTGATTGCTCCCCCATACTCCACTATGGGTGAGCCACTCTTCCGCACATCTTCACAAGTCCATTATCACCACAAAGGATGGCAAGCTTCAAGCATTTGATCTCTTCGTGATGCTCCACTTGAACTTGCACACCGCAACCTAACCCCACAAAGAACTCTCACGAAGACCATGGGTTAGTACACAAAGTGTAATTGACAATTCTTACCATACCATGGGATCACTTGATCCCTCTCGGTACATCTTCTGCGCTTTGTGAGTTGATCAACTTGATTCACTCTTGACTTAGTCTTGATCATCCTTGAACCTTTCTAATTCTCTTCATTTGAATGATGTCTTGAAGGTAGACATGAATGATCACACAATCTTCTTCTTCGAGACATGCTTGCAATAAGCTCAACTCTCACATGACCAATCTTTGGATAATTCCTTGAATAACACCTTGGTCAACACAAACTCTCCTTGAAACCAACACATGTACTCCAAGAAAAGCCTATGGACAAAACCTTCAAATATAACTCAAGGCAACCATTAGTCCATAGAGATTGTCATCAATTACCAAAACCAAGCATGGGGGCACGACATGTTCTTTTAGAAAGCTTGCTCCTGAACTTAGGGAGTATGAGATGAGCTTTCGCGATTTACCTTTTCATTATCATGGCAATACCTAGATCTATCCTTGCTTTTATGCCTAGCTAGGGGCGTTAAACGATAGCACTTGTTGGGAGGCAACCCAATTTTATTTTTATTCCTTGCTTTTTGTTCCTGTTTAGTAATAAATAATTTATCTAGCCTCTGTTCTGGTTGTGTTTTTTTGTGTTTAATTAGTGTTTGTGCCAAATAGAACCGTTGGGAAGACTTGGGGAAAGTCTTTTTGATCTTGCTGTTAAAAAACAGAAACTTTAGCGCTCACGAGAATTGCTTCCATTTTTTTATTGGAGAGTGATATTTAGTTAATTCTTTTTGCAGATGATTAATAGATAAATTCCTCACGTCCAGCAATTTAGTTTAGAATTTTTGGGGTTCCAGAAGTTTGCGTTAGTTACAGATTACTACAGAGTGTTCTGTTTTTGACATATTCTTTTTTCGTGTGTTGTTTGCTTATTTTGATGAATCTATGGCTAGTAATGGAGTTTATAAACCATAGAAAAGTTGTAATACAGTAGGTTTAACACCAATATAAATAAATAATGAGTTCATTATAGTACCTTGAAGTGGTGTTTTGTTTTCTTTCGCTAACGGAGCTCACGAGATTTTCTGTTAAGTTTTGTGTTGTGAAGTTTTCAAGTTTTGGGTAAAGATTTGATGGATTATGGAACAAGGAGTGGCAAGAGCCTAATTTTGGGGATGCCCAAGGCACCCAAAGGTAAATCCAAGTACACCAAAAAGCCTAAGCTTGGGGATGCCCCGGAAGGCATCCCCTCTTATGTCTTTGTTCATCGGTAACTTTACTTGGAGCTATATTTTTATTCACCACATGATATGTGTTTTGCTTGGAGCGTCTTGTATGATTTGAGTCTTTGATTTTTAGTTTACCACAATCATCCTTGCTGTAAACACCTTTTGAGAGAGACACACATGAATCGGAATTTATTAGAATACTCTATGTGCTTCACTTATATCTTTTGAGCTATACAGTTTTTGCTCTAGTGCTTCACTTATATCTTTTAGAGCATGGTGGTGGTTTTATTTTATAGAAATAATTGATCTCTCATGCTTCAATTACATTATTTTGAGAGTCCTTTAGAACAGCGTGGTAATTTTCTTTTAGGAATAATAAAAACTTTCATATAAGTGCATTGAATACAATGAGAAATTTGATACTTGATAATTGTTTTGAGATATGGAGATGGTGATATTAGAGTCATGCTAGTTGAGTAGTTGTGAATTTGAGAAAAACTTGTGTTGAAGTTTGTGATTCCCGTAGCATGCACGTATGGTGAACCGTTATTTGATGAAGTCGGAGCATGATTTATTTATTGATTGCCTTCCTAATGAGTGGCGGTCGGGGACGAGCGATGATCTTTTCCTACCAATCTATCCCCCTAGGAGCATGCGTGTAGTACTTTGTTTCGATAACTAATAGATTTTTGCAATAAGTATGTGAGTTCTTTATGACTAATGTTGAGTCCATGGATTATACGCACCCTCACCCTTCCACATTTGCTAGCCTCTCTATTACCGCGCACTTTTCACCGGTATCATACACCCACCATATACCATCCTCAAAACAGCCACCATACCTTCCTATTATGGCATTTCCATAGCCATTCTGAGATATATTTCCATGCAACTTTCCACCGTTCGGTTTGTTATGACACGCTTCATCATTTCATATTGCCATGCATGATCATGTAGTTGACATCATATTTGTGGCAAAGCCACCGTTCATAATTTTTTCATACATGTCACTCTTGATTCATTGCATATCCCGGTACACCCCCGGAGGCATTCACATAGAGTCATATTTTGTTCTAAGTATTTTGTTGTAATTCTTGAGTTGTAAGTAAAAAGAAGTGTGATGATCATCATTATTAGAGCATTGTCCCAGTGAGGAAAGGATGATGGAGACTATGATTCCCCCACAAGTCGGGATGAGACTTCGGACGAAAAAAGGAGAGAAAAGAGGCCAAAAAAGAAATAAGGCCCAAATAAAAAAAATGAGAGAAAAAGAAAGAAGGGACAATGTTACTATCCTTTTTCCACACTTGTGCTTCAAAGTAGCACCATGATCTTCATGATAGAGAGTCTCCTATGTTGTCACTTTCATAAACCAGTGGGAATTTTACATTATAGAACTAAGCTTTTATATTCCAATGATGGGCTTCCTCAAATTGCCCTAGGTATTCATGAGCAAGCAAGTTGGATGCACACCCACTTAGTTTCTTTTGTTGAGCTTTCATACACTTATAGCTCTAGTGCATCCGTTGCATGGAAATCCCTACTCACTACCATTGATATCTATTGATGGGCATCTACATAGCCCGTTGATACGCCTAGTTGATGTGAGACTATCTTCTCCTTTTTGTCTTCTCCACAACCACCATTCTATTCCACCTATAGTGCTATGTACATGGCTCACGCTCATGTATTGCGTGTAAGTTGAAAAACTTTGAGAACATCAAAAGTATGAAACAATTGCTTGGATTGTCATCGGGGTTGTGCATGATTTAATATTTTGTGTGATGAAGATAAAGCATAGCCAGACTATATGATTTTGTAGGGATAACTTTCTTTAGCTCTCTTATTTTGAGAAGACATGATTGCTCAGATAGTATGCTTGAAGTATTATTATTTTTATGTCAATATTAAACTTTTATCTTGAATCTTTCGGATCTAAACATTCATGCCACAATAAAGAAAATTACATTGAAAAATATGTTAGGAAGTATTCCACATCAAAAATTCTGTTCTTATCATTTACCTACTCGAGGACGAGCAGGAATTAAGCTTGGGGATGCTTGATACGTCTCCAGCGTATCTATAATTTTTGATTGTTCCATTCTATTATATATTCTGTTTTGGATGTTTAATGGGCTTATTTATACACTTTTATATTATTTTTGGAACTAACCTATTAACCGGAGGCCCAGCCCAAATTGTTGTTTTTTGCCTATTTTAGTGTTTTGCAGAAAAAGAATATCAAACGGAGTCCATACGGAATGAAACCTTCAGGAGCGTGATTTTTGGAACAAACGTGATCCAAAAGACTTGGAGTGGACATCAAGCTATCAACGAGGAGGCCACGAGGTAGGGGGCGCGCCTACCCCCTGGGCGCGCCCTCCAACCTCGTGGGCCCCTCATGGATCCACCGACCTAGTTCTTCCTCCTATATATACCTACGTACCGTGAAAACATCAGAGGGCACCATGAAAACCTAATTCCACCGCCGCAACCTTCTGTACCCATGAGATCCCATCTTGGAGCCTTTTCCGGCGCTCCACTGGAGGGGACATTGATCACATATGGCTTCTAGATCAACACCATAGCCCCTCCGATGATGTGTGAGTAGTTTACCTCCGACCTTCGGGTCCATAGTTATTAGCTAGATGGCTTCTTCTCTCTCTTTGGATCTCAATACAAAGTTCTCCTCGATTCTCTTGGAGATCTATTCCATGTAATCTTCTTCTTGCGGTGTGTTTGTTGAGATCCGATGAATTGTGGCTTTATGATCAAGATTATCTATGAACAATATTTGAATCTTCACTGAATTATTTTATGTATGATTGGTTATATTTGCAAGTCTCTTCCAATTATCAGTTTGGTTTGGCCTACTAGATTGATCTTTCTTGCAATGGGAGAAGTGCTTAGCTTTGGGTTCAATCTTGCGGTGCTCGATCCCAGTGACAGTAGGGGAAACGACACGTATTGTATTGTTGCCATCGAGGATAAAAAGATGGGGTTTATATCATATTACATGAGTTTATCCCTCTACATCATGTCATCTTGCTTAAAGCATTACTCCGTTCTTATGAACTTAATACTCTAGATGCACGCTGGATAGCGTGGAGTAATAGTAGTAGATGCAGGCAGGAGTCAGTCTACTTGTCACGGACGTGATGCCTATATACATGATCATACCTACATATTCTCATAATTATTCGCTTTTCTATCAATTGCTCGACAGTAATTTGTTCACCCACCGTAATACTTATGCTATCTTGAGAGAAGCCACTAGTGAAACCTATGGCCCCCGGGTCTATTTTCCATCATACAATTTTTCAATCTATTTTAATTTGAAATCTTTACTTTCAATCTATATCATAAAAATACCAAAAATATTTATCTTATTATTATTATTATTATTATTATTATTATTATTATCTCTATCAGATCTCACTCTTGCAAGTGGTCGTGAAGGGATTGACAACCCCTTTATCGTGTTGGTTGCGAGGTTCTTATTTGTTTGTGAAGGTACGAGGTGACTCGCGCGTGGTCTCCTATTGGATTGATACCTTGGTTCTCAGAAACTGAGGGAAATACTTACGCTGCTTTGCTGCATCACCCTTTCCTCTTCAAGGGAAAACCAACGCATGCTCAAGAGGTAGCTTGGTTTCTCTTTGATTCTGTGCATTAACAGAAACTTTTACGTCTAGTTGTAGAATTGTTAAAAATTGTTGGAGAGTGATAAAATTCTGAATTTTTTTACATATGATTGATACCTTAATTTCCCACGTTGTCCTAAGTTCTCTGAATGTTTGGAGTTACAGAAGTATGGTCAATGTGCAGATTACTACAAACTATTCTGTTTTTGACAGATTCTATTTTTTATGCATTGTTTCCCTTGTTTTGATGAAATTATGGATTGTATAGGGGGTATAAGCCATGGAGTAGTTAGAATACAATAGCTATAATGCAAAAACAAAATATGAATGGGTTTGCAATAGTACTTAAAGTAGTGATTTGCTTTATTATACTAACAGATCTCACGAGGTTTTGTTGAGTTTTGTGTGATTGAAGTTTTCAAGTTTTGGGTGAGATCATGATGGATGAAGGAATAAGGAGTGGCAAGAGCCTAAGCTTGGGGATACCTGTGGCACCCCAAGGTAATATTCAAGGACTTCCAAGCAACTAAGCTTGGGGATGCACTGGAAGGCATCCCCTCTTTCTTTTAGCGACCATCGGTAATTTTACTTGGAGCTATATTTTGATTCGTCACATATCATGAGTTTTGCTTGGAGCGTCTTGTATTATATGAGTCTTTTCTTTGTTTGATTTTTATTTTGTTATAATCATCCTTGCTGACCGCACCTATTTGAGAGAGCCTCGCGCATATCGTGATTTGCTAAAAATACTCTTTATGCTTCACTTAAATCTTTTGAGCTAGGCAGTTGCTCTAGTACTTCACTCGTATCTTTTTGAGCACGTCAGTTATATTTTGAAGAAATACACTCTCATGCTTCAAATATATTATTTTGAGGACTGAATTTTTTTGAATAAATAATTGCACTGCCATGCTTCACTTATATCTCTTTGAGAGTTGATAATAGCAATGCTAATTTACGTAAGATATGGATTTAGTCCCAAAGTGATGGATATCCAAGGGGGATAAAATAATTTTTTTCATATAGATCATTTGATATGATAAACTTGATTGCATGCAATAGTTTTGAGATATGAAGATAGTAATATGTGAGTCATGTTGGTGAGTAATTATGCTTTAGTAAGAATATTGGTGTTAAGGTTTGTGATTCCCTATGCATGCACATAAAGTCAATAGTTACACAACAAAGTTATATCCTACTTATGGTGCATTATTCAGTGTTAGTTAGTTTCAATGCATGCTTATGACTGTTTTCACTTTTTGGTTGGTCGCTTCTCAATCTATTTACTAGCCTTCATTTGTACTAAGCGGGAATGTGATGTTTGCTTGAGCTACGTCGGTATTTCCCCAAAGAGGAAGGGATGATGCAGCACAACAACGGTAGTTATTTCCCTCAGTGATGAGATCAAGGTTATCGAACCAGTAGGAGAACCACGCAACACCACGTAAACAACTCCTGCACACAAAGAACAAATACTGCCAACCCGACGTAAGAGAGGGGCTGTCAATCCCTCATGGGTAAAAAGATAGATAAAATTGTAGTAGATTGGATAAATAGATCACGTAGGAACGCGAGATAAAATAAATAAGAATAAATTGCAGCAAGGTATTTTTGTATTTTTGGTTTAATAGACCTGAAAATAAAAGAAATAAAAATATATTGCAAAGGCAAATATAATAAGGAAGAGAACCGGGAGCCGTAGATTTCACTAGTGGCTTCTCTCGAGAAAAATAGCAAACAATGGGTAAAAGAATTACTGTTGGGCAATTGATAGAACTTCAAATAATCATGACGATATCCAGGCAATGATCATTATATAGGCATCACCTCCAAGATTAGTAGACCGACTCCTGCCTGCATCTACTACTATTACTCCACACATCGACCGCTATCCAGCATGCATCTAGTGTATTAACTTCATGGAGAAACAGAGTAATGCAATAAGAACGATGACCTGATGTAGACAAGATCTATTTATATAGAGATAGACCCCATCTTGTTATCCTTAATAGCAATGATACATGTGTGTCCGTTCCCCTTTTGTCACTGGGATCAAGCACCGTAAGATCGAACCCATCACAAAGCACCTCTTCGCATTGCTAGATAAATAGATCAAGTTCGCCAAACAAAACCCAAATATCGGAGAAGAAATACGAGGCTATTGTCAGGACCCCGATTCCAAGTCACACCGGTCTAGCCTTTAACACCTCATATCACTTTGCGGCCTCACGCACGGTATCCCCACGGGTGTCGCCTTACCATGGCCCGGGACCGCTTGCGCCTTTTGGCTCACGTATATGATAGTGTCGCTAGCATCCATATGACAGAGAACCCGGGCCGACATGACTAGCCGTGAACCCAAAGTGGCACTAACTTACGGGGACAGACATACATGAATCAACATCGAGCATGTCGGTCAGCAGCATGTGAATCCGAGCTATAGCAACTGGGCTAACAGGACTCCGAGAACCCGGGCTGTAGCAGGCTAGCAGGACTCCAGATGTCACCGCATGACATTTCCCTGAAGGGACAGACACAGGAATGAAGTGAATCACATGCCGGCCAGTCTAAGTGTTCCGGAGCAGTAGTGCAGGGCTAGCAGGACTCCGGTGAACCGGGCTGTAGCGGACTACTATGGCTCATGGAAGCACAAGACTACATTTCCCCATAAGAGAGGCACCAAGGATGAACAAGTAGGTTGTCGGATCCCACACATACCAAGCATTTCAATCATACACACAATATGCTCGATATGTGTAAATACAACATGGCATCACAACATAACTCTATGACTCAAGTATTTATTCATTAGGCTCCGAAGAGCCAGATATTACAAACATGGGTCTCATGACCCAACATTCATAGCATACAAGCAACAAGCACATGCGGAAGCTTAACTTGTCTGAGTACAGACAACTACAAATGAAGAAGGCTGAGAAGCCTAACTATCTACAAGACCCTCCCAAGGGTACAAGATCGTAACTGAGGTAACACGCTAAACGTCGAAGTCCACGCGGAACTACTAGTGAGACTGACATCTCTCAGCAAAAACATAAAATAGGCAAACGTGAGTACAAATGTACCCAGCAAGACTTACATCAGAACTATCTACATATGCATCAGTATCAAAAGGGGTGGTGGAGTTTGACTGCAGCAAGCCAGCTTTGACTCAGTGGCTAACCTGAACTACGACTGCAAGTAACTCTTTTGAGGTGGCGCACACGAGTCCACATATTCACCATATCAATACACCACTATGGATCCACTCCCTTCTTCCTACGAGAACGCCATCCATAGCACTCACTCTTATCTTGCGCATTTTAGAGTATCCACTTTCACTTGTCTATGAACTATACAGGCAACCCAAAAGTCCTTTACCGCGGACATGGCTATTCAATAGATGATGTTAACCCTGCAGGGGTGTACTTCTTCACACACGCTCTCGCCACTTACCACCATGTACACGTCATGTATCTCGGCAACCTTCAAGCGGAAGCCTGGCGAGGGAGTCGGCCACGACCTGACTAACCACACAAGTCTCTAGTCCAGGTTTATCGCCTATTTGGGTTCCATCCGCAAGGAGATCCATCTGGGGTGTCGCTCACGGCCCCAAACGATGTGAGCAGGGTTCCCAAGCCCACAATCCGGGTGCCACTTGGTACACCGTGCCACGGTGCCTAGTCTATCCCAAGCCCACCTGTACCGGGTGCCACTTGGTAGACTACTAACACTACCTACAAACACCAGAAACTAGTTGCAACTCCTGGACAGAGATCAGGTTGATTAATAAGTCGAGAGGGGCACTTAAGCATTCCAATGCATGGTAGTAACTGTTCATGGATCAAAAACACATAACTCAGTTCCTGAGGACGGCTGCAATGATACAACCAACCATGTACTCCTACATGGCCTCTCACCACTACCTTTACCAAATAGTGTTCACACACTTAGCTCTCAACACTAGGACATGTTCACACACCTCTAATTCATCCCCGATGAATCAGACCTGACTCAACTCTAAGCAGTAGCAGACATGACAAACAAGCATGAATGAGTAGGCACATCAGGGCTCAAACAACTCCCACTCATGCTAGTGGGTTTCATCTATTTACTGTGGCAATGACAGGTCATGCAGAGGAAAAGGGGTTCAACTACCGCATCATGTAACCGTTGAATCGTTGTTGTCCTAATGCAGTAAAAGAGAGCAGGAGCAAGAGAGTGGGATTGTATCGAAATGAACAAGGGGGTTTTGCTTGCCTGGCACTTCTGAAGATAGTATATCTCTTCATCGGTGTCATCGATCACGTCATCGGAAACATCGTCTACTAAGAGGGAACAACCACCGACAAACACAAAAGGAATCACAATCAATGCAATGCACATTCATATGAATGATATGTCATATTAAAGTACTGAATTGACCTAGTGCAATAGTTAGTCATATTCATTGAAGTGGAATTCAAACCTATAGCAAATTCCAACTCCAAAACTAATTACCATTTATTCCATAATCATGAATTGTCCTATTCACTTAGGTTAACTTGTTCAAACATGCACGAAAATGCCATAAACAGATTCTTTGGATTTTTCTGGTAATTTTTCATATATAAATTATTTCATTTGGAGTTAAGTTTTAATTTCTATGAATTTTAGAAGTTTAGGGAAATTTCTGAATTTAATAAATCATTTCTGATTTATTTAAAATCCAGAAAACAGTTACTGCGTCAGCATGGCGTATCAGTGACGTCATCAGGTCAACGGGCGGCCCAGGTCAAACCTGACCCATGGGGTCCGCGTGGCATTGACTCAGTTGACTAGCAGGGTTATAATTAACCTAAACTAGAGCTGTTAGCAGGGCGGAGCCCACTTGTCATTGACTAAGAGGTTAACTAAGCAGTGATTAGGCCCTAATCTAACCACTGCCACGTCAGCACCACCAGATCAAGTTGCCGGCGACCTTACAGGACGGCGGTTGCTTGTCAGAATCTCTATTCCGGCGACCATTCGCGCGGCGGAGGGCATCTACGCGTTGTGGGTGCTCGGCCGCATCCATCTACGCAAGCAGGAGGGGCTGAGGTGGTCGGAAACAGCAACAGCGGCGAGCGAGGCGGCAGCCGGAGCTCAGAGGTGTACGGGCGCGGGGCTACGGAGCACGGCGTGAGGAGCCGGTGCGTGCGTTCGGATCCTGGAAGCACGGTGAGCATGAGGGTGCTACTGGGGCGAGCGGAGGAGCTCAGGAGCACGAGGCTCGCTGGCCATGGCGATGGCCAGAGCTCGGTTTCGCGGGCGGCGGCTAACGGACGAGAACGGAGGGGGTGAGCAAGAAGGGAGGAGCAGGAGCTCACAGCGGGTTCGAGGGGGTGGTCAGCAGGCTCGGGGACGCTCCGGAGGCGGCAAATCGTGCAACGGCGGCCGTTGTGCAGAGGTCAAAACGGCGTCAATGGAGACGTCTCAGGGCCTCCGGTGAAGCGTGGTTCGACGGAGAGGCGTAGAGGAGTACAGAGGAGGTCTTGGTCATGAAGAGGAGGCGAGGGGATGGCGCGACCATGTCCGCGTCGGCCATCGCGGGAGAGAGCGAGTGAGAGGAGGGGAAACGCGGGGAGGAGTGGGAGAGGTCCGGGGGGATGCGTGGCGCTCACAGGCGCGTCCGGGGCAGCGGTGGGAACCAGGAGGTGGCCTGGCGCGTGGCCAGCGCGCGACGAGCACGCGCCCCTGCCTTCTGGCGCGAGGTAGGGGGTGACTGGCGATGGCCAGTCGGCTGGGCCGGTACACTGCCAGGCCAGCAGTGGCCCAGGTAAACTTCTGCCTTTTATTATTCTTCTTTCTGTTTTTTTACTTTGCCACTGTTTTCAAATTTAAACGAATTCAAAACAGTGCCAAATATCCTCTGAATAATTTATGTTGCCAGATGGACTTTTCCAATAGCACATGAAACATTTCAAAGTTATTTGAAAATATATCCCATATATTATGAATATAATTCCAAATTTAAATACAATAATGATTTAAATTCAGTGCCAAAATAATTCCTTAAAAATGTTCAATATTTTTGGTTTGGATCCAAACCCTTGCCAAAATTATCAAACATTAATGAAGGCCATTTTGGTTTCACTGAATGCAAGTTTAAGGGTTCTTGCCCCTTTTTTAAAAGGATTTTTCTGAGGCTTGAGAATTCCCTCAATTCAGTTTCACTGGAATTTAGACATGATGCAGGGATGCTGATGAACCTAATTACCTTCAAATCTAGGGCTGTGACAACTCACCCCCACTAAACAAGAATCTCGTCCTGAGATTCAAGACGTGAGGTAAGAAGACAGAGGGGACACAAAGCTAACACAATCTTCATGATCCATTGCATTCTTGAAGGTGTTGATTCATTGCATCAAATTGATCTTGACGTCTTTGCTTTTGAGATCTTCATCCAACACGTTGATGACAGAAAGAAACTCTATCGGAAAGGATCACTGAAGCTCTTCATACCAGGCTAATGGCAATTCACAAACGATCCTTTGGAGGAATTCAAAGAAATGGCATACTCAGTTTTGGAATGGAACTATGGTTATAGAACAATCGGCAAATGGAAGGCACAATTCGAGTGATACCGAAGATATAACCTAGTGTCTGAGCGTGCTCTCAAGAACTTGAGCATTTCCATATTCATCAATGTTTTACCAACATCCGTGCCGCGGATCCTGGCAACACATCATACTATCGTGATGAATAGTGATGGACGATGCAGATGCAAAGGAAGACAACACTTTCTCAGATTTGTCCTTAGCAATGCCAAGGAACAAAACCTGGATGATCGACCAAGAGACATTTAGCACTCTGCTTCTAATGTTCTCCTTGATGTTCTAGCTACCACGATCATGCTTAAAAGCATCAACATGGCCATCAAGTAAAGGTCGGTCTTCGTGAGCACAAGATCCATAAGGAACAACTTCTATAATAAGTCATGCGAAATCCTCATGGGAAGTGACCAAATGGCTTAATCCAGATACTACAATAATAGTGCTTCCAGCTAGGTGCGTCCACCTGACTGGGACCCATATCATAGCTCTTGGAAGAAGTTCCAACCATCATATCTGCCTAAGATTCATATCTGGTTGGTAATGGAATAATTCAGACAACGTGTCTGGAAAAGAAAGTTTGCAACACAACCCGATGAGATGATGTTGCGAGATTCTCAGGAAATGAACTATGGTAGTAAGCTCCAAAACATGAGCTGGTTCTGCTGAACACATGTGAACACGTTGTCCAAGACAAGCATGACCACATGGAAGTCTTACAATAAAACACTACCGAGTTCTGGTCGGGAACCATCATCGAGGATATTGGAATCTTGTGCATGAACTAGTATTCGCACATCAACTCCTTTCCCGCGAGCAAATTAGGCAGTGGCTTGGTGTGCTAGGAATACATATAGAATAGATGTTGCAAGTCTCCAAACCACATAATACTTCGCACGTATGCATGACTAACTTGGGATCATTCCATAGGAGGCAAAAAAACAAGCTTTCTCGAATTCACGGCGACAACTTTCATCAAATGCACGTGAATTAGAGGAAGTCACTCCTTTCATCCAAACGTATACCTCATGAGCGGAACATGAAGGCAATGCTTACAAAGTTTCCAATACTAGTGTAATGTTCAACACGAATCATGGGGGAGACAAAATGTTTCTGATGGGCTCAACAGCAACTCATCGAAATTTCCATATCACTGGACTTCCACCATTATGTGAACACGGTGATAGCATTGGTCAGACCAAAAGATGTAATGATGTATGCTCGAGGGATCAACCACGAGTAAGACAACATTATGAACATCGTTGGTTCTGATTTGACTTGACGATAGCCCATACTCAAGTCAAAGTTTTGACAAGGCAATAGATCCAACAACTGATCACGAGGACCAATCGATGGAGATATCATCTTTCTTCAACACACACACAAAAAGATATCCCTTAACTTGAACTAAGTCAGAGAAGCTTTTATCTTCCAACTCTCCAAGTTGTTGTCTAGCTCAACCAACTAGCCCATGGATATCCAACACAGATTCTTGGTGAAGGGGTGGTTTATAAGAAAACCAACTTGATCACGAGCTCAACATAATAGTCAGGGGACAACCTGGTGATACTTCCGAGAAGATAATCGGAAAATCACAAACCACCGAGATGTTATTAAGCTCGAGAACAATCTTTCTCTTCAAGGCAAGACGATGTGATCAAGAGAGTGATGGATTGACACAATCCTATCTCATTGACCGAGGAGTGCACCAGGGAAAATGGACTAGGTCGCACGATAAATCTTGGAATGATAATTCAATACCAACACGCTAAGAATGAACTATTGTCCATTAACTACCAAGCAACATGGTTGCTAGGAGTATTGATTTCACACATCACAATTCAATTGTCGGCATTCTGGTTGCGACAACACGACACCGAGGAATGAATAATGATGGCGAGAAGTATCACTATGTTAAGAATTCGTAAGAGAAGGTGCAATTCTCATGACATTCCTGACATAAAGTGGGTAATACTTCAGGGTAGAACAGACCAAAAGCTTGATTGCATTTGATCTGTGGAATACAACTGCTTTGACCCAATCCTAGAAATGGATGAGGTACTGGAGTTTGTTTCTCCTAGTCATTCTGAACTAGAATGGCTTGACTGACCACAAGAATAATAAGCATCAATAACACGGATGCACAATTACTCCTGACTATCAATTGATAGATGATGGTCGGAATACAAATGAAGAGGGACAACTCAAGGGGACATATATCTTTCCGAGTTGTGGATGCATAGATTAATATGTCGAACCAAGTTCAACAGGTTTCTTCTAGATAACCCATGCAGAAAGGTAGAACTGATAGAATCACAATTATGAATGCAGAACTCCTCAAGAGTACTCTGATTGTGAGCTTTTGGTTCAAAGAACTTCTGCCTTAATGGTTCATGGTACTAGGAAGAAGGAAATACCACGGACCTCGAGGACTATCGCAAAGGTTACTAATATCCTAAAGGAACTAACAAACACTATCAACATGAAGTAAGTAGGGTGAATCTCGGGTTCAAGAACCCAGGAGTAGAATACCTACTAACTAATAACATCACGGGATGTTCTCGAGAGGAATGGCCAGAATCATCACACTGGAACACAAAACATGGCTAGATTACTAGGTGATCCTCTAAGACACCTATGGTCATAGTAATAGCTCCAACATATATGTCAAGGCAATGGAGTACCTCAACAGACCGATTAGTGTGGTTGAACTGGCCCAAAGGGACATCAGGAACGGAAAGAAGGGATTTGCAAATGCATCAGACTATTTAGAAACCTGGGATGAATCGGACAACATAACGGTTGTAAATGCTCAAAAATATTTGAGACATCCTGCAAAATAGTGGCATAACCACTCAAAGGCACAATATCAAGATTCCAAGTCCAACTAACAACACACTGGAGTGGTAGAAACTGAACTGGGGCTTAAATCCAACAATCCTAGGCAACTACGGTTTAGTAACACTTCATCCTGAGAGATAGAAGAGAAGCCTAGTTCTTAACCCCGTAGAAAAGATAAGATGACTCAGATCAGAAGGTCATGAGGGTAAGGAGTAAAAAGAGCCTTACGTTCCCATCCACAATCAATTCCCTCAGGTCTCTAGGCACTATGGACACGTTATTCGAATAGATGATGTTAACCCTGCAGGGGTGTACTTCTTCACACATGCTCTCGCCACTTACCACCATGTACACGTCGTGTACCTCGGCAACCTTCAAGCGGAAGCCTGGCGAGGGAGTCGGCCACGACCTGACTAACCACACAAGTCTCTAGTCCAGGTTCATCGCCTATTCGTGTTCTATCCGCAAGGAGATCCGGCCGGGATGTCGCTCACGGCCCCAAACGATGTGAGCAGGGTTCCCAAGCCCACCATCCGGGTGCCACTTGGTACACCGTGCCACGGTGCCTAGTCTGTCCCAAGCCCACCTGTACCAGGTGCCACTTGGTAGACTACTAACACTACCTACAAACACCAGAAACTAGTTGCAACTCCTGGACAGAGATCAGGTTGATTAATAAGTCGAGAGGGGCACTTAAGCATTCCAATGCGTGGTAGTAACTGTTCATGGATCACAAACACAAAACTCAGTTCCTGAGGACGGCTGCAATGAGACAGCCCACCATGTACTCCTACATGGCCTCTCACCACTACCTTTACCAAATCGTGTTCACACACTTAGCTCTCAACAGTAGGACATGTTCACACACCTTAATTCATCCCCGATGAATCAGACCTGACTCAACTCTAAGAAGTAGCAGGCATGACAAACAAGCATGAATGAGTAGGCACATCAGGGCTCAAACAACTCCTACTCATGCTAGTGGGTTTCATCTATTTACTATGGCAATGACAGGTCATGCAGAGGAAAAGGGGTTCAACTACCGCAGCATGTAACAGTTGAATCATTGTTGTCCTAATGCAGTAAAAGAGAGCAAGAGCAAGAGAGTGGGATTGTATTGAAATGAACAAGGGGGTTTTGCTTGCCTGGCACTTCTCAAGATAGTATATCTCTTCATCGGTGTCATCGATCACATCGTCGGAAACATCGTCTACTAAGAGGGAACAACCACCGACAAACACAAAAGGAACCACAATCAATGCAATGCACATTCGTATGAATGATATGTCATATTAAAGTACTGAATTGACCTAGTGCAACAGTTAGTCATATTCATTGAAGTGGAATTCAAACCTATAGCAAATTCCAACTCCAAAACTAATTACCATTTATTCCATAATCATGAATTGTCCTATCCACTGAGGTTAACTTGTTCAAACATGCATGAAAATGCCATAAACAGATTCTTTGGATTTTTCTGATAATTTTTCATATATAAATTATTTCATTTGGAGTTACGGTTTAATTTCTATGAATTTTAGAAGTTTAGGGAAATTTCTGAATTTAATAAATCATTTATGATTTATTTAAAATCCAGAAAACAGTTACTGCATCAGCATGGCGTATCAGTGACATCAGCAGGTCAACGGGCGGCCCAGGTCAAACCTGACCCGTGGGGCCCCCGTGGCATTGACTCAGTTGACTAGCAGGGTTATAATTAACCTAAACTAGAGCTTTTAGCAGGGCGGGGCCCACTTGTCATTGACTAAGAGGTTAACTAAGCAGTGATTAGGCCCTAATCTATCCACTGCCACGTCAGCACCACCGGATCAAGTCGCCGGCGACCTTACAGGACGGCGGTGGCTTGTAGGAATCTCTATTCTGGCGACCATTCGCGCGGCGGAGGGCATCTACGCGTTGCGGGTGCTCGGCCACATCCATCTACGCAAGCGGGATGGGCTGAGGTGGTCGGAAATAGCAATGGCGGCGAGCGAGGCGGCGGCCGGAGTTCGGAGGTGTGCGGGCGCGGGGCTACGGAGCATGGCGTGAGGAGCCGGTGCGTGCGTTCGGATCCTGGAAGCACGGTGGGCAGGAGGGTGCTACTGGGGCGAGCGGAGGATCTCAGGAGCACGAGGCTCGCTGGCCATGGCGATGGCCAGAGCTCGGTTTCGCGGGGCTGCGGCTAACGGGCGAGAACGGAGGGGGTGAGCAAGGGGGGAGGAGCAGGAGCTCACAGCGGGTTCGAGGGGGTGGTCAGCAGGCTCGGGGACGCTCCGGAGGCGGCGAATCGTGCGACGACGGCCGTCGGTGCAGAGGTCGAAACGCCGTCGATGGCGACGTCTCAGGGCCTCCAGTGAAGCGTGGCTCGACGGAGAGGCGTAGAGGAGTACAGAGGAGGTCGTGGTCATGAAGAGGAGGCGAGGGGGTGGCTATGGCCGTGGTGGTTCAGGGCGGCGCGTCCATGGCCGCATCGGCCATCGCGGCAGAGAGCGAGGGAGAGGAGGGGAAACGCGGGGAGGAGTGGGAGAGGTCCGGGGGGATGTGTGGCGCTCATAGGCGCGGCGGGGCAGTAGTGGGAACCAGGAGGTGGCCCGGCGCGTGGCCAGCACGCGACGAGAACGCGCCCCTGCCTTCTGGCGTGAGGTAGGGGGTGACTGGCGCTGGCCAGTCGACTGGGCCGGCACAGTGCCAGGCCAGCAGTGGCCCAGGTAAGCTTCTGCCTTTTATTATTCTTCTTTCTATTATTTTACTTTGCCACTGTTTTCAAATTAAATGAATTCAAAACAGTGCCAAATATCCTCTGAATAATTTATGTGGCTAGATGGACTTTTCCAACAGCACATGAAACATTTCAAAGTTATTTGAAAATATATCCCATATATTATGAATATAATTCCAAATTCAAATACAACAATGATTTAAATTCAGTGCCAAAATAATTCCTTAAAAATGTTTAATATTTTTGGTTTGGATCCAAACCCTTGCCAAAATTATCAAACATTAATGAAGGCTATTTTGGTTTCACTGAATGCAAGTTTAAGGGTTCTTGCCCCTTTTTTTAAAGGATTTTTCTGAGGCTTGAGAATTCCCTCAATTCAATTTCACTGGAATTTAGACATGATGCATGGATGCTGATGAACCTAATTACAATCATATCTAGGGCTGTGATAGCTATAATCAATCATGCATATAAGAGATCAAAGAAGACTCAAATAACTTTCATGTATAAAAAGATAGATCTGATCATAAACAAAAAGTTCATCGGATCCCAACAAACACACCGCAAAAAGAGTTACAGCATATGGATCTCCAAGATACCATTGTATTGAGAATCAAAGGAGAGAGAGGAAGACATCTAGCTACTAACTATGGACCCGTAGGTCTACAACGAACTACTCACGCATCATCGGAGAGGCACCAATGAACATGATGATCCCCTCCGTGATGGTGTTTAGATTGGATCTAGTGGTTCTAGAACTTGCGGCGGCTAGAATTGATTTTATTTGACTCCCCTAGGGTTTCTGGAATATTGGGGGTATTTAAAGAGCAAAGAGGCCGTGCGGGAGGCCACCGAGGTGGGCACAACCCACCTGGGCGTGCCTGGCCTAGGCACGGCCTAGTAGGTTGTGCCCCCCTTGGGGCACCCCCAGGTGCTTCTCCGGCCCATTGGGTGTCTTCTGGTCCATAAAAATTCCACAAAACATTTCATTGTATTCGGACTCTGTTTGATATTGATTTCCTGTGATGTAGAAAACAAGCAGAAAACAACAACTGGCACTTGGCACTATGTCCATAGGTTAGTACCAAAAAATGATATAAAATGACTATAAAATGATTGTAAAACACCCAAGAATGATAATATAACAGCATGGAACAATCAAAAATTATTGATACGTTGGAGACGTATCAGCATCCCCAAGCTTAATTCCTGCTCGTCCTTGAGTAGGTAAATGATAAAAACAGAATTTTTGATGTGAAATGCTGCCTAACATGTCATCACATATTCTTTTCTTTGTAGCATGGACATTTGGACTTTTATATGGTTCAAAGCAATAGTCTAGTTTTGACATGAGAATTTCAATACTCAAGCATATCAACAAGCAACCATTTAGATACATTACAACTGAGCACTTTTCCAGCCCTCTCAGACTATTAGCTTCTCAATCATCGGATCTGCAGTTATATGCATTTTTGGCTGTCGAATGCACCTTCCACTGCTGGGAGCGGTAAACAGACTGGGCCGATGCTCCCGCAACAAAATCAGCGGTCTACTGTTGCTTCAGCCTGCTAGGTGAAGCAGCGGGTACGAGGCGAGCGCTTCTCCCCTAAAAACGAGGCGAGCGCTTCTCGAGTCCCCGGCCTGGAGATGCCCTTGGTCGTATGGGCAAGAGGGTCTCACGTGGCATGGTGGGTCTACCCCATGGTTCTGTGATATAAGGAGCAAACTGTCGCTCTCAATTGAAGTTCAGTAGCTGGAGATTCAGGAAGAAAATCAAATGTCGCCGCAGGAATTTAATGGACCGTGCACAATTTTGGGGGCGGTGGGTAATTGCATATCAGTTTCCATGCTGAACTGTGATGTTTCGCGTCCATATAGTCTCCAGGATTCGGCTGTTGCATCCCCACCCCTTTCGCGGCTTCAACTCCTCCCAGGTCATTCTCCAACGATTTTGAAGTTCATCTTTTGTTGATTTGTTTCTTCTACTCCCAACTGAATATGTGTGCTCTTAGTTGGCGGATTGGTGAGCTGTGGAGTGGTGACGACCATGGCAGGTGTGAAGCCACAATGGTAGCAGCGGCCGACGGTGGCGACTTGCCCAATGGAGCAGAGGAGAGGTGATGACGGATTAAGTGGGCCTTTGGCGGGCGGCTCCTGCGTGAGGCGCTCCTCCACAGCCCATGTCGCCCCCTCCCTGCAGGTCCAATCTTCATTCCAACCTTGCAGATCCATCAATGCGGGAATTGGCATCCAACTCCCATTCCCGATTTCCTGTAACTGCTTCAATTCTATAACTGATAGGATGATGTGTCTTGTCCAGAATTGTAGCTATGGCTTAGATTCTAGAGCAAACGTTAGGTACAAGATTATCACAGCATGAACACTCATCTACCTATTTGTTTTCTGATCATCTGACAATTCATCCCATGTAACTTTCTGGTTACACCTTCCCGGACCTCTACTGCTTTCAAATTAGCTCAATACAGGGTTAAGTTATTTAGATCTGGTAGCACCAGTGGATTGCATGTATAAATTATATGGTGCATTATCATTTTGAGGAAGACGTACAATATTGACATGATGCTGCAAGGCGGCACATTCTATTTCCAATCAGCATGCTATTATGTGGTACTATTGTCCATTATGTTTTTTCTTTTGCTTAGATACCTCAACACTTACAACTTGATGATGTCCTCAGTTTGAATAATCAGACTAAAAGAGCTTGCTAATTTACATATAGGAAAATAAGTTAAATTGCATGGTGTACTTTTTTCTCTAGAGTTATGTTAATACAGCGAAAAAGAAGGGCATAACAAGCACCGCTCTGCAATTAAATTTCTAAATAGTTGCAGACACAATTTACACAGTGTACTACTAGTGAAAATGCTGAAACTCATGTATGTATATGGGTTCACTAGCGAAGGGGATAAGTGATGAAGCTATGTACCTAGGCTAGGGTCATGGATCTGTCCAAGATACCCTCCCCAAGGACATCTCTAAAGGTACCAGGAACATTCGAAGAAAAATCATCATCCACTCGACCAGGAAGTTATGTTCCACTCGACAATCCTGAAGACACTCGACCGTATAGATAATCACTCGACTACCAGAAGATCTAGAGCCTCTCCACTCTGCAACGGTCGGGAATTAAGTCATACCTTTAATGGTCATTATGTATCTTTATTGCAGGCGTTACCAGTAACGTCTCCATCTTTATGTACCTTAAACCCTCTGTGACGTGGGCTGGCTGGGGTCCTGCCGAACTCTATATAAGCCACCCCCTTCCACAGGCACAAGGGTTCGCACTTTCGGTAACACACACGCATATAATCCAGTCGACCGCCTCCGGGCTCCGAGACGTAGGGCTGTTACTTCCTCCGAGAAGGGCCTGAACTCATAAAACTCTTGTGTACAACTCTTCCATAGCTAAGATCTTGCCTCTACATTCCTACCCCCCCATTATACTGTCAGACTTAGAACCACGACAGTTGGCGCCCACCGTGGGGCAGGTGTCTTAGCGACTTGTTGGAGAAGTTGCGATTTTTCCGATCCTCATCAACATGGTTTCAGGCGGAGGTTTGGCCAAGGGCCACGAGATCCGTCTCGGTGTGATTGTATTCATCGCCGACGACTCTGCTTGGCTCCAGGAAGCGCCAATCGACGTCGAGGCGCTCCCCGTCCGCGGGGCAACGCACTTTCGCGCGTGCGTCCGTGGTGTCCTCCTTCGGCAGCCGTCGACCCATTATCGGTCGGTTCCCGTACCTCCCTCCCTCCCCGCAGCCCGCCGGGGCAAATGTTCCGGTCGGTCAAGGCTTCGGCGGTGGGTGAGGCATGCAGTGGCTCGCCAATCGGCCACCCCCAGGTCACGGCAATCGAGCCCGACGAAACTCTCTACGGCCTGTTTGACCTGTCGACTGGCTCTGTAGAGACTGCATCCGAGTGCAACAGTAGCGACCCCGCGGCGGAAGTTTTGATGGTCAATGGACCACGTAGTCCTCCTGGCTTCACCCATGAGGATGGAGAAGATGGTGGCGGCGATCTGTCGCGAGTCCATGAAGAGTACCGACCCGAACCCCTCTCTTCACAGAGGAGGGAGGAACTTCGCCGCCGGAACATGGATGCACTTCACACTCCTATCGTTGGAGAAACCCCTGAGGCTCAGGCCTTGGAGGAGGCGCGCCTAGCCAACTTGGTTGAGCGCACTCAACTAGGGAACCTCCAGCGCACTCGACAAGCGTGCTCGGCAGCGCATCCCCGAGACCAGTCGACGCCAACTTTTTCCGCCTCCGACTCAGGTATACCGAACCCCGATCCAGAATCTCGCAGCTGCGGCTCAAATAGCGGAGTCAATCCAACCTTCCCAGTCAGAAGCTAGTCGAGGTCTGGTGCAGATCCGGGCCTTGCTCCGTGCGGCGGGAGAGCAGAATACAGCAGTATCTCAGTCGCAGAATAGGATCCATAGCAGATCCGTGGTGGCGGACACTGTCCAGTCGGCTCACAGTCCGAGGTCGCCCCTGAGGCGTGAAGGACGTGGAGACCGGCGAGATCAGTACAGAAGCTGCGAGCAGTATGATCACCGACTCGATCATGACGATCGTCGTCGAGTGCCCACGCCTCCCCCAAAGAGTGGATCATACGTGCCTCGGCAACAGGATGACAGACGCCCTCACAGTGGTGGGCGAAGGATTCCAGTTGACCCTAGGGAACCGGGCTTTGATGTGAGATCTATTCTCGTTCAGGGTCTGGTCAACAGAAACAGAGCTCACAGAGAAGGTCCCGACAGAGATTTTCCAACCAGCAGCAGAGTGCATGTCTCAGGTCCGGAGTGCTTCAGTAGAGACATCAGGGCTGTCGTGATTCCTCCCAACTTCAGGTTGGCGACTGGAGTCAGTAAGTTCACTAGAGAGTCCAAGCTTGATACCTGGCTTGAAGATTACCGAGTGGCTGATCAGATCGGTGGTGGCAATGATGAAGTGGCCATGAAGCACCTTCCTTTGATGTTGGAGGGCTCAGCCAGAGCGTGGCTGAATCAGTTAGCGCCTGGTAGCATTTATACTTGGGGAGATCTTGCCCGAGCATTTGTCAGAACATTTGAACGTACTTGCAAACGGCCGGCAGGGCTGGCAGAGTTACAATGTTGTGTTCAAAAACCGAATGAAACTTTGAGAGATTATATCCAGAGATGGATCACATTGCACCAGACGGTGGAGAATGTGTCTGATCATCAGGCAATTTGTGCCTTTAAAGAAGGCGTCAAATATCGGGAGTTGAATCTGAAATTCGGTCGGACAGGAGATATGACTCTGACTCGGATGATGGAAATTGCCACCAAATACGCCAACGGTGAAGAAGAGGACCGACTCCGGAGTGGCAAGCACAAAACAGTCGCCCACGAAACTGGAGGAGGAAACTCCAGTCGGAAGCAGAAGCGCAAAGCCGAGCCAGCCGCTCCTGGTGAAGCCTTAGCCGTGACTCAAGGAAAGTTCAAGGGGAAGCCCAAAGGGTCGTGGAACCCCAAGAAAGTAAAAGATCAAGATGGAAATGATGTGATGGATTTACCATGCCACATTCACACCAAAAAAGATGAAGAGGGTAATTTCATATATCCAAAGCATACCACTCGACAGTGTCGACTCCTAATCCAACAATTCCGAGAGAAACAACCCAAGGAAAATGAGAAAAGGCAGAGAAGGTTGAGGACGAGGAAGAGGATGATGATGGTTATCCCCACGTGAATTCCACTCTGATGATTTTCGCTGACGTTGAGAGTAAGAGTCGACTGAAAGTCATCAACAGAGAAGTGAACATGGTCGCTCTGGTGACACCCAATTATTTGAAGTGGTCCCAGACTGCCATTACATTCGACCAGTATGATTGCCCAGCGCACATAGCCACCCCTGGGAGGCAAGCGTTGGTGGTCGACCCAGTAGTCGAAGGCACCCGATTGACTAAGGTTCTAATGGATGGTGGCAGTGGCCTGAATATACTATATGCAGAGACATTGAAAGGAATGGGCATTTCGATGTCCAGACTCAGTGAAAGCAATATGAGCTTCCCTGGAGTCATTCCCGGCAAGAAGGCTGCATCATTCGGTCAGATCACTCTCGATGTAGTGTTCGGTGACTCCAAGAATTACCGCAAAGAAAATTTGACATTTGAAGTTGTGGATTTCTAGAGTGCCTATCATGCTATTTTGGGCAGGCCAGCTTATGCACGTATTATGGCTCGACCATGTTACGTGTACCTCAAATTGAAGATGCCTGGTCCCAAAGGGGTGATCACCATCACTGGTAGTCGGAAGAAGGCGGAAGAGTGCTTCCAGAAGGGCTCAAAGATTGCTAATGCACAAATGGCCGTAGTGGAATTGCAGGAATATCAAAAAAATGCAGATCCGAGTGATTTGTTGTGAGCTAAGAAGCCTGCCACGGATTCAACATTCCAGTCGTCTGGCGAAACAAAGTCGATTCACATTCACCCGACGGATCCCAATGCTGCTCTGACTCACATTTCAACAACACTCGACTCCAAATAGGAAGAAGCGCTCATCCAGTTCCTCCGTGAGAACTGGGACATCTTTGCATGGAAACCTTCTGACATGCCAGGTGTTCCCAGGGGACTGGCTGAGCATCGTTTGCGAGTCGACCCAAAAGTGAAACCAGTCAAAGAACATCTTCGACGGTCTGCCATGCAGAAGAGGAAGGCAATCGGTGAAGAGGTGGCTCGGCTTCTGGCAGCTGAGTTTATCCGAGAGATTTACCACTCCGAGTGGTTAGCTAATGTTGTTATGGTCCCAAAGAAAGACGACTCACTTCACATGTGCATCGACTTCAAGTATATCAATCGGGCATGCCCGAAAGATCACTTTCCTCTCCCTCGCATCGACCAAATAGTCGACTCGACTGTGGGTGTGAGCATTTGTCCTTTTTGGACGCTTATTCCGGGTATCACCAGATCCGTCTGTATGGACCCGATGAGATAAAAACAGCTTTCATCACCCCATTTGGGTGCTTCTGTTATGTCACTATACCATTCGGTTTGAAGAACGCTGGAGCCACATTCATGCGGATGATTCAGAAGTGCTTGCTCACTCAGATCAGTCGGAATGTGGAAGCATACATGGATGACATTGTGGTCAAGTCATGTAAAGGTTCCGACCTACTGGCTGACCTTGCTGAAACCTTTGCCAACCTCAGAAGGTATGATATCAAGCTTAATCCATCAAAGTGCACGTTTGGAGTTCCAGGCAGAAAATTACTCGGTTTTCTCGTTTCCGAACGAGGGATCGACGCCGACCCAGAGAAAGTGGGTGCCATACTCCGGATGAAACGTCCTGTGCGTGTGCACGATGTCTAGAAGCTTACTAGTTGTTTGGCCGCCCTAAGTCGATTCATTTCTCGCCTCGGTGAAAAGGCACTGCCTCTTTACCAACTGATGAAGAAATCAGATAAGTTCGAGTGGACTCCTGAAGCTGATGCAGCATTTGCGGAGCTTAAAGCCCTGCTTTCCACCCAGCCGGTGCTTGCTGCTCCAATCAGCAAAGAGCCTTTACTACTTTACATCGCAGCCACTGGACAAGTCGTCAGTACAGTACTTACGGTCGAGCGGGAAGAAGAAGGAAAAGCCTACAAAGTTCAGCGCCCAGTATACTATATCTCTGAAGTTTTGACTCCATCAAAGCAAAGATATCCACATTATCAGAAGCTTGTTTATGGGATCTATATGACCACGAAGAAGGTTGCACATTACTTCTATGATCACTCCATTACAGTCGTCAGCGACGCCCAATTATCAGAGATTTTGAACAATAGAGATGCAACTAGTCGAGTGGCAAAGTGGGCGATTGAACTCCTTCCCTTAGATATCAAGTTTGAGGCAAAGAAAGCTATTAAGTCCCAAGAAATAGCAGATTTCCTCGCCGAGTGGATTGAACAACAACTGCCGACTCAAGTCCACTCGGAGCACTTGACCATGTTCTTTGACGGTTCCAAGATGCTGAATGGGTCCGGTGCTGGGGTGGTTCTGGTATCCCCCCCGAGGAGACAAGCTCATATATGTCCTCCAGATTCACTTTGAGTCCTCCAATAATGAAGCAGAATATGAAGCACTCCTGTATGGGTTGCGTATGGCCATCTCACTTGGCGTCCGTCGCCTCATGGTCTATGGCGACTCAGATTTGGTAGTCAATCAAGTGATGAAGGAGTGGGACGTCAGAAGCACAGCCATGACTGGTTACTGCAACGCGGTGAGGAAGTTGAAAAAGAAGTTTGAGGGGTTAGAGCTCCATCATGTACCCCGACTGAAATATCAAGCAGTAGATGATTTAGAAAAGATAGGCTCCAAGAGAGAATCTATTCCCAGCAATGTGTTCTTGGAGCATATTCATGCACCTTCAGTTCAAGAAGATCCCTTTGCTGAAGAGCCCCTGCAGCCTAGGAGTGCCATGGATCCGACTGAAGTCGAGGTCCCAGCCGTGGTCGACTTAGTCATGGAGGTGTTGGTCATCACTCCCGACTGGACTGTGCCATACATTGCATATATCCCGAGGAAAGAGCTCCCAGAGGATGAAGAAGAGGCCCGACAAATCGTCCGTCGATCCAAGGCCTTTACTGTAATAAGAGGTCAACTGTTTAGAGAAAGTGCAACTAGGGTCAGCCAGAAATGCATAACGCCAGAAGAAGGCCGAGTGATCCTCCACGACATCCATTCGGGGACCTGTGGTCACCATGCGTCCTCTCGGACCATTGTGGCTAAAGAATACCGAGCTGGATTTTATTGGCCACAGGCTAACGAAATGGCGAAAGATATAGTCGACAGATGTGAAGGCTGCCAGTTCTACTCCAATATGTCGCACAAACCTGCATCAGCCCTGAAGACCATCCCACTCGTCTAGCCCTTTGTTGTTTGGGGATTGGACATGGTTGGTCCACTAAGGACTGGTAGGAGCGGCTTCACCCATGTGCTTGTAGCAGTCGACAAGTTTACCAAATGGATCGAAGCCAAGCCTATTAAGAACCTTGAAGCTAGTACTGTCATCAGCTTCATCAAAGAGTTGATTTTCAGATATGGAGTTCCCCACAGCATCATCAATGACAACGAATCGAACTTCAATTCTGATGAGTTCAGAACCTTTTGCGCCTCACAAGGCACACGGGTCGACTATGCTTCAGTAGCCCATCCTTAGTCGAATGGACAAGCAGAAAGAGCAAATGGCCTGATTCTCAAAGGACTGAAACCCCGACTGATGCGAGATCTCAAGCACGCAGCGGGAGCCTGGGTTGATGAACTTCCATCAGTCCTCTGGGATTGAGGACAACTCCTAATCGGTCGACTGGTCGAACTCCATTCATCTTGGTCTATGGAGCTGAAGTTGTTCTTCCGAGCGACTTGCTTCATAATGCACCACGAGTTGAGCTCTTGTCTGACGATCAAGCAGAACAAGCTCGGCAAGATGCCGTCGACCTCCTAGAGGAAGAAAGAGAGATGGCCTTGATCCGGTCGACCATTTATTAACAAGACTTGCGTCGATTCCACGCTAGACACGTGAAGGGTCGAGCCTTTCAAGAGGGAGACTTAGTTCTTCGAGTGGATCAGCAGAAACAACACAAGCTCGCCCCAGCTTGGGAAGGTCCCTTCATTGTCACCAGAGTACTCCACAACGGAGCATACCACCTTTACAGTGTCGAGCATAAGAAGGACGAACCACGTGCTTGGAACGCGGAGCTGCTCCGCCCCTTTTATACTTAAGTACTCGTTCGAATAAAATGTAATAGGAAATACCTTTGTAATCTGTTTATCAAAGACAAGAGCTTTACAGTCCTCTGGCACGATTGTTGTTGCTGTTGTTTACATCTGAAAACCCCCAACGGGTGACTTAGCTGCGAATCCGTTTTGCCTAAGTTTAAAAAAAATCCTACCGAGTGGTGAGCAAGCCTCCCACGCGGGGGCTTAGCTGCAGTCCAGTACTCGCCTAAGTTTAAAACAAATCCTACCGAGTGATGAGCAATCCTCTCATTCGGAGGCTTAGCCACAGTCCAGTACTCGCCTAAGTTTTAAAAATCCTACCGAGTGGTGAGCAAGCCTCCCACTCGGGGGCTTAGCTGCAGTCAAGTACTCGCCTAAGTTTAAAAAATCCTACCGAGTGATGAGCAATCCTCTCACTTGGGGGGCTTAGCTGCAGTTCAATACTCGCCTAAGTTTAAAAAATCCTACCGAGTGGCGAGCAATCCTCTCACTCGGGGGCTTAGCTGCAGTTCAATACTCGCCTAAGTTCAAAAAATCCTACCGAGTGGTGAGCAATCCTCTCACTTGGGGGCTTAGCTGCGGTCCAGTACTCGCCTAAGTTTGCAAAAAACTCCATCCTTGTCCGCAAGGACGACGAGGCGCAGGTCGACTGCAACCTTCTCCTCCGAGCTACACCACAAATACAACGTACGCTCCATCCTTGTTCACAAGGACGACGAGGCGCAGGTCGACTGCAACCTTGTCCTCCGAGCAACGCCACAAATACAACGTGCGCTCCCTCCTTGTCCGCAAGGACGGCGAGACGCAGGTCGACTGCAACCTTCTCCTCCGAGCTACGCCACAAATACAACGGAGCAGATCCCAAAAGCAATCACAAGCATAATCAAAAGCAGTTCGGATAAATCCTAAAGTTCCAAGCAACAAATCAAAAGTATTCGAGCATCAAGCCCGAAGGAGTTTAATGGATACATCAACCACTCGGCATTCCGAGGAAAATTTAAGATAGGTTTAAATCTCATAGTTTGTTCACTCGGCAGGAGGGCTGGCAGGTTCGACGAATTCGTCCAAGTTGATTCCATCTGCGATCCGAGTGGCAGCAGCGATGAAAGTCTCCATAAAGGACTGGAAGTCGTGCCTTTTGGTGTTGGC
This sequence comes from Triticum urartu, assembly GCF_003073215.2. NCBI lineage: Eukaryota > Viridiplantae > Streptophyta > Magnoliopsida > Poales > Poaceae > Triticum > Triticum urartu. Next base: position 684,553,560 of record NC_053023.1, on the reverse strand, counting down.
GACCTTGATCGCCGCCAGCTTGTCTTCACGAGCTTCCTTGTAGTGGACTCTTACCAAGGACAACGCCATGTCAGCACCACACCGGGCAGAGGACTTCTTCCATTCTTGCACTCGACCAGGAATCTCGTTGAGCTGAGCCATCAGAGATTCCAGGTCATTTTGAAGCGTCGCCCTTGGCTAGAGCGATGAGTCGACCCGTGAAACTGCCACCTTCAGACGTGCGAGGTAACTTGTGACGCTGGCAACACAGGATTCCAGTCGAAGCACGTTCATGGTTGTTTCATCGCAAACTGTAGAAACGATAGGATCTAGACCAGTCTCGATCCTTCCGGTTTCCTCGTTAAAGTTTTGGCAGAATTCTACGGTCAAAGAGTTAGTGAGTCGACTAGACAGGATTAACTTGCAAGCAGCAAAGCAGTCGGATTAAAAGGAGTACCTTCTAGCATAAGATAGAGCTTCTTAGCAAGAGTTCTCAGATAGGCTTCCGTGTCATTTCTCTTGCAGACCGTAGACTCCAGCTTCTCACTCAGGGCAATCTTATCCTTCTTCTGATGACCTTACTTGAACAGGATCTGTTCTATAGGCTCGTACCGCTGCGCCACTCGAACTATTCAGACCCCGGCCAACTCTCAGCAGTCGACCGTGGTCTCGGGGACTACACCAAGTGGGTGCACTTGACGTGCCCCCACTGGTTTAGATCTCATTCGACCGGTCCGCCCGGGTCAAGTGGAAGAAAAGAAAGAAAAAAGAACTCAGACCCCAGTCGACTGCCCGAAGTCGACTGTGGTCTCGGGGACTACACCCAGTGGGTGCACTTAGCGTGCCCCCACCGGTTCAGATCCCACTCGCCCAGGCCGAGTGGAAGAGCGCGAATGCCAAAGACAACAAAACACCTAGTGGGTGTACAGATTTGACGCAAACAATAAGAGATTGTATGACAGAAAATATTTCGGGTAGCATATCCTAATAGAACAAGGTCAGTCGAAAGTTTACTCACCTGGACATTGGCCCGGAGAGCAGCGCTAGTGTCGTAAGCAGCCTGGCTATTCTTGTGCACCGTCTTCATCCGCTCCATCATCACGTTAGCCTGACGGATGGCTTCCGCAGCCGTTTCCGATTGGTTTTCCGGAACATGGTAGTTGGTGAAGAAGGGGGCAGACGACCCAGGTGCGGCAGCTTGGAGCTCCGAAGCGGGAGGTTGGATGACTGAAGGGAACACCGGTACAATCGACGGTGCAAGGCGCTCACTCGACAATGGTACAGCGAAAGTTACTGAGGCCCCGCCTGCGTCTTCAGATTGCCGGGCAGTTGGTGTTTAATGTCTACTACGCAACCTTCTTCTTGTAGACGTTGTTGGGCCTCCGAGTGCAGAGGTTTGTAGGACAGTAGCAAATTTCCCTCAAGTGGATGACCTAAGGTTTATCAATCCGTGGGAGGCGTAGGATGAAGATGGTCTCTCTCAAGCAACCCTGCAACCAAATAACAAAGAGTCTCTTGTGTCCCCAACACACCCAATACAATGGTAAATTGTATAGGTGCACTAGTTCGGCGAAGAGATGGTGATACAAGTGTAATATGGATGGTAGATATAGGTTTTTGTAAACTAAAAATATAAAAACAACAAGGTAACAAGCGGTAAAAGTGAGCGTAAACGGTATTGCAATGATAGGAAACAAGGCCTAGGGTTCATACTTTCACTATTGCAAGTTCTCTCAACAATAATAACATAATTGGATCATATAACTATCCCTCAACATGCAACAAAGAGTCACTCCAAAGTCACTAATAGCGGAGAACAAACGAAGAGATTATGGTAGGGTACGAAACCACCTCAAAGTTATTCTTTCCAATCAATCCGTTGGGCTATTCCTATAAGTGTCACAAACAGCCCTAGAGTTCGTACTAGAATAACACCTTAAGACACAAATCAACCAAAACCCTAATGTCACTTTCGGTGTCAAAACCGGCGGATCTCGGGTAGTGGGTCCCGAACTGTGCGTCTAGGCCGGATGGTAATAGGAGGCAGGGAACACGATGTTTTACCCAGGTTCTGGCCCTCTTGATGGAGGTAAAACCCTACATCCTGCTTGATTAATATTGATGATATGGGTAGTACAAGAGTAGATCTACCACGAGATCAATGATGCTAAACCCTAGAAGCTAGCCTATGGTATGATTGTTGTATATGGAGTTGATTGCCTACGGACTACAACCCTCCGGTTTATATAGACACCGGATAGGGTTAGGGTTACATAGAGTCGGTTACAATGGTAGGAGATCTTGAATATCCGCATCGCCAAGCTTGCCTTCCACGCCAAGGAAAGTCCCATCCGGACACGGGACGAAGTCTTCAATCTTGTATCTTCATAGTCCAGGAGTCCGGCTGAAGGTATAGTCCGGCTACCCGAACACCCCCTAATCCAGGACTCCCTCAGTAGCCCCTGAACCAGGCTTCAATGACGACGAGTCCGGCGCGCAAATTGTCTTCGGCATTGCAAGGCAGGTTCCTCCTCCAAGTCCTTCATAGAAGATTGTAAACACCAAGAGTAGTGTCCGGCTCTGCAAAATAAGCTTCCACATATTGCCATAGAGAGAATAATATTAACACAAATCAAATCTGCTGACGTATTCCGCAGTGCGTCATCACACTACAGCCAAGTCCTTCACTCGAATCGTTTTCACTTTTCCACCTCAGCGTGTTTTGCGAGGCGGTTTCCTTGGCACGTCTTGTCAAAGCAGAGATCGTGTACCCCCCTTTTACGGGATTCTCATCAATACGGACGTGGGTAACCCAACCGCGCCACTTATCACGGCGCTTGGGAGGCAAGCGAGTTTTACTAGGCAGGTGGGGACGCACAACCGCATCCGCCCATATAAGGGGACAAGGATCCACCTTTTTACCTATGCCTTCTTCCTCCCTTGCCTATCCATCTTCTGCGCACCCGAGTTCCAGCGCCCAAGCCCGCACTTCCCACCTCAACCTTCTCCAGCAATGTCCGGAGCGGGAGGCAAGTGGATGGTCTCCTCCGTCACGGAGGGCAAAGTCAAGAAGCTAAGGAAGGCTGGATACCTGTCCAAGGACATCGTGCACCGGCTTCCCGAAGAGGGGCAGCTTCTCCCCACCCCAAGGCCCCATGAGAGGGTAGTATTTCTCCCCCACTTCCTCCGCGGACTGGGTTTTCCACTCCACCCATTTGTCCGGGGGCTCATGTTCTACTACGGCCTGGATTTCCACGATCTGGCTCCGAACTTCATCCTCAACATCTCGGCGTTTATCGTCGTGTGCGAGGCTTTTCTCCGCGTCCGCCCTCATTTCGGCCTCTGGCTCAAGACCTTCAACGTCAAGCCCAAGGTGGTGCACGACAGCCAGGCGGAGTGCGGAGGCGCCATGGCGGGCAAGATGGCCAACGTCCTATGGTTCGAGGGCTCTTTCGTGGAGACCCTAAAGGGATGGCAATCCGGGTGGTTTTATATCACCGAGCCGCGCGATCCGATCCGGACCCCCCCACGTGGCTTATGTCCTGGAAAGAGACGGGCCTGTCGTGGGGTGACGAAAAAGAGGTGACCGGACTGCAAACATGCATCCAGTCTCTGGTGAACAAGCTAGTCCGGCTTGTTAATGTAATCCAGGTTATGCTCGTCCGTCGGAACCTCCCGTGCCAACAACGGGATTTTAATCTGTGGGAGTTCGACCCGGTGCAGCATCAAACCATTAGCAGGCTCTTCGACACGACGTACGAAGACGCCTGGAAGATGCTATTCAAAGGCGCCGAGGCTCCCGCATCTGCTTCCGAGGACCGCGGATACAGCTTGCAGCGTCACGCTAGCGAGGTATGCCATCTACACCTTTTACAGGATGTTAAGCTTTTTACATGGTTTGACTCTATGCGGGATCTAAACTCCCTTACCTTTGACAGGCTTGGCGGGTGATATCCGGACCGATTAATTGTCTGGCTCCGCTGCCCGAAGACCCAGCCCCAGCTCTACTAGCAAAGCTGCTGGTTCCGGCGCCTTATGTGGTGCCGGAGAAGAAGGCCAAGAAGAAGAAGACCACGGGGACTCGAAAGAGTGCCCGCAACGTGGTGGTGTCGGACTCGTCATCTGACGAGTCTGAGACGCCCTCCTCCCGTGAAAACGAGGAGGAGGAAGAAGAAAACTCTCCCCCCCCCCAGCGGAGGGAGGAGAGAAGAGGAAGGCCGCCCCAATGGGGGAGGCCGAGGGGTCTAGGAAAAGGAAGACCCCTCCGCCGGACTACGCCCCCAACGCCGAAGAGGGCAAAGAGGAGTGGCCAAACAGGGCCAAGCGTCCGGCGAAATCGTAAGTTCGGATATCAGAGTAACTCATGATGTTCCTTTGTTGCACAGCTTTCCCTAATGTCGAATGTAATTATGCAGTCCGCCCCGGGTCGAATTCAACGAATCATCGAGCTGCTCCCTGGACTCATCGGACGTGAACTCAGTTCCGCCCGCTGTCTCCCCCCCGCACTGCAGACGACGCCAAAGTGGCGTCGCGACAAGCTCCGGGGCAGGAGAGGTGGTCCCGGAGGAGCCGCAAGGCAACCTCCCGGACTCCAGGAGTGAAGGGGATAAGGCTCCCCAGGGCTCTCAGTCCGGCTTTGTGCTGGACACCGCGCCGGAATCTTCCACAGTTCCGGACCGCGGTAGGCGAACTCCTTCCAAGAGGAGCAAGCCTTCTGAGTCGGCAGCCTCCGTCCAACCGGAGGTGCCGGACAATCTGCTGGAGGTGCTTGACGACGCCTCTATCGACGAGGGGCACCGTACTATTATGAGTATGGTGATCTAGAAGGTTCAGTCCGCCAAGAGCGGACTGATTGAAGCTTGCGCTAGCCTTCTAACAGGCTTTGAGGTAAGTAAAAATATGTAAAAATATTACCGCATAGACAGTAGCCCCTGATGCTCTGTTTGGCGTTCGGAAAGAAAAGCCGAATAGAGTATCTATTAAATTTCACAGGAGTCTAAAAAAAGAGTCAATATGCGTATGCAGGCGTCGCTGCTATCCACCGCCGCAGTGACTGCGGAGGTGGGTGTCCTGAAGCAGGACCTCGAGCGGACCGAGCAAGAGCTCGGCCTTGCCAAGCGGCGGCTCGAGGAGGAAGAAGGTAAGAAATACCTTACAGAAAAAGTGCCTATAAAAAGGCTTGATTGCAAAAAGAGTAACAGGATTGTACTGCTTATTATAGGGGCCACGACTGAGGTGGCGACACTTAAGCAGGCGCTATTTGAGGCCGAAAAGAAAACGGCCGCGGAGCGCACCGAGTGAGACAGACTTGGGGCTCAGGTCGGCGAGGTGCAGCAAGAGCTTCAGGCTCTCATGAAAAAACATGAGATTTTGGAGCTGGAGTCAAAGGCACAAGCATCCGAGCTTGCAACGGCCCTAGAGGCTGCCAAGTCTGCCAAGGCCGAAGCCCAAAAGGCCCTCCAATAGTTGGAGGAGATGAGGAAGATAGCAGCGGGTAAGGCATTCTTTATGCAAAGCAGAAATATAAAAGTGAACTACCTGTTACTTACCCGAATCCGGAGCTCTCCAGGGGCATTCGCAGATCTTCCCCGCAGTGTATCCGATGCCGCCGCATTCTACCAAGCTGAAGAGGGTAGCTCAATGGAGAAGGTGTTCTGGTCTCAGTATTCTGAGGCCGGACACCCTGTGCCCTTGAGCGACCAGCTAAAACAGCTGGTGGAGCTCCACAAGGCGGCCGAGCAGGCCATGGAAGGCTTCATAGTTCGGCTGTGGCCCGGAGAGGCCCTGCTTGGGAGCTATTTCGGGCTGGTGCGGCGGCTGGTGGAGGCCTGTCCGAGGCTTGCGGTCATCAAGCGCTCCGTCTGCATCGAAGGTGCCCGTCGGGCCCTTGCCCGTGCAAAGGTGCACTGGGGTAAGCTGGACGGTTAGAAGCTTGTGAAGGACGGGCCGCCGCCGGGGAAGGAGCATCGCAAGCCCGAGAACTACTACAAGGATGTTCTTGCAGGTGCCCTCCTTGTGGCGGATGAATGTACCAAGGATGTGATGTTTGAATGAACTCACTCGTGTTTATCCTGTGCGCTGAAAACTTGTTCATATGCGCTAAGCAATGCTTATTGAATTTAAAATATTACTTTCTGTGCGACCGTTTATCAAAAATTGAGAGATGGCCAGTCGTCGGCTTCTGCCCCCGTGCCACTAGTGTTGGGGTGTTCAGGATAAACCTGAGCGCTCTTTTTCCCATAGTTGGGTCCTTCGAGGGAGGCGCTCAGCACAACGAACCAGGCAATTGGACTATAATGCTTGAACACTCTCACTTAGCCATAGAACTCTATAATTTTAAATTTCGGCGAAGCCCCTAGTTCGGAAGACCGAGTTTGGGGCGCTATACACGCCTTGGCCGGACAAAGCCAGCTCCTCGCTCAAAGCGGCATAAGCCTTTAGGGACTCGAAAGACCTCTCGAACAGCGACCGGTCTCTCGCCACATCATGACAGTCAGTTTTAGCTTTCTCCACTGAGGTGCTTAACCCAGCTGAACCGGGGCACAATCGTAGTGGTTCTCCTAGTGCTACCTTAGCCGATAGAGCGGAACGTAAGGCACCAAAACATAGGAGCCGGGCAAACCCAACTATTGACCCAAATCATGATTCGGAGCCGATGTATATAGTGCTATAAGTTCGGGGTGCCGCACTTGTGAAAGTGTACGGACTTCTCACACCATTATGAGGGGTACTGAAGCCCCTAGCGTGTTTGCCGTACCATGGTGTACGGGTGCAATCATGTCATTTAATAAACATAAATGCGAAAAGAAGATAATGCAAAAAATAGACAAGAAGCTAAGCATTGTTTATAGAGAGGCTATTTATCAAAGCCGAACGATACAAATAGTGCGGTAAGCAAAAGATATTGGACTATTCAGTATGTCCTGACCAGGGGCAGTGTAACACCCTCGATGCGACTATAGATCCCACATGTCGAGGCACGACTTAGAGACATAATCGCATTGAAGGCATATGTCGCAAGTTAGGCAATCTTCACAACATCCCATGTAATATGATAGTAAAAAGGGAGATAACATAGTTGGCTTACACTCGCCACGTCAACAAGTACATAAATAACATTACATCATCCAAAACACTCATGGCCTGACTACGGCGCCAAAATAAAGAGAACCCAACAGCGACAACGGTCCCAATCACCCCCAACTGGGCACCACTACTGATCATCGGGAAAAGAAACATAGTATCATTGAGAGTCTTCGTCGAACTCCCACTTGAGCTCATACGCGTCACCTGGAGCGGAATCATCAGGCCCTGCATCTGGTGTAATAGTAATCTGTGAGCCACAGGGACTCAGCAATCTTGTATCCTCACGATCAAGACTATTTAAGCTTTTAGGTATGGCAAGGTAAAATATGAGTGGAGCTGCAGCAAGCGACTAGCAAGTATGGTGGCTAACTTATTCGCAAAAGAGAGCGAGAAGAGGAGGCAAAGCACGAGCGAGAAGCTAGAGAACAACCTGCGCAAGCATTACTCCAACACCGTGTCCACTTCCCGGACTCCGCCGAGAAGAGGCCATCACGGCAACACACTCAGTTGATTCATTTTAATTAAATTAAGGTTCAAGTTATCTACAACCGAACATTAACAAATTTCCATCTGCCCATAACCGCGGGCATGGCTTTCGAAAGTTCAATCCCTGCAGGGGAGTCCCAACTTAGCCCATGACAAGCTCTCACGGTCAACGAAGGAATAGACCTCCTCCCAAGACGTTCCGATCAGACTCGGTATCTCGGTAACTCAAGACACTTCGACAGGTTAAAACAAGACCAGCAACACCGCCCGAATGTGCCGACAAATCCCGATAGGAGCTGCACATATCTCTTTCTCAGGGCACACTCAGATGAGTAAGACGTCGGGTAGGCCAGCCCAAAGTTGCCCCTGGTAGCCCCGGACATCGCTCGGTTGGACCAACATTCAGAGGAGCACTGGCCGGGGGGGGGGGAGTAAAATAAGATGACCCTTGAGTCTGCAGAACCCAAGGGAAAGAAAAGGGCTAGGTGATAAATGGTAAAACCAAGGTTGGGCATTGCTGGAAAAGCTTTAATCAAGGCGAACTATCAAGGGGTTCCCATTATAACCCAACCGCGTAAGGAACGCAAAATCCGGGAACATAACACCGATATGACGGAAACTAGGGCGGCAAGAGTGGAACAAAACACTAGGCGAGAGGCCGAGCCTTCCACCCTTTACCAAGTATATATATGCATTAAGATAACACGGCAATATAATGATATCCCAACAAGTAAATAAAAGATGTTCCAACAAGGAACGGCCCCCAATCTTCACCTGCAACTAGCAACGCTATAAGAGGGGTTGAGCAAAGTGGTAACATAGCCAATCAACGGTTTGCTAGGACAATGGTGGGTTAGAGGTTTGACATGGAAATTTAGGAGGCTTTCAAGCAAGTGGTAGGCATCGTAGCATTGGCATAGCAAAAGAGCGAGCAAACTAGCATAGCAAAGATAGTAGTGATTTCGAGGGTATGATCATCTTGCCTGCACAGTTGTCAGAGTTGACTGGATCCTCACAAGCAAACTCAACGGGCTCCTCGGTAGCGAACTCATCTCCCGGCTCTACCCAAACAAGACAAACAAGCAACAAGGACACAATCAACCACGTGCAAGGATCAAGCGATATGATGCAATGATGATGTGCTATGCGGGATGCAAAATGCAAGATATGACAGGAAATGCATGAACCTGGCCTCAACTTGGAAATCCAAGTGTGCCACTGGAAAGATGGGATGAAATCGCTTGAAAACGATATAACGAACGCCAGAATCGGAGTTACGGTTTGGAAATGGCAAGCGATTCAAAATTGACACCGGTCTGCGATTTACAGCAAGTAGGGATCTAAATGCAACGAAATGAACATGCTACAGCACCCAAACATGACAACAAAATACATGGCAGGGATGCATACAAGATGCTTAACAAAAGTCTAGCACTGAGCTATGGCCAATTCATCCATTAACAGGTTCAAAGAAGCATGGCAAAAACGCAAATGGTAAAACAGATCTCAGACTTTTTAGTGAAATTAACACTTGTCTGGAATTTCAGATCATATAGCCCTCTTCGGAGAAACAAAACAATATGCTACAGGACCTGAACATGACAAATAAAGACATGGCATGGAGCTACTCAACAAGCTTAACAAAAGTCCCTTAGCGACCTTGAATCAAAAGGGATCACAAAATATACTAACAACCACACGAACATAGCAAAAACATAATCAGTTTTCAGACTTAGTGAAAACTGGGACATGCTGAAACATAACTCACGAAGGCATGTTTACGAGCTCGATGCACTCACCACGGTGCAAGTCATGGCAAGACAAGCATACATCCCTAAAGAAGGCACAAAATACAAGCTAGACATGGCAAGAACAATGGCATAGCATGCACGGATCAACTACAATAACATCGGCAAAATCGCAAACAAGTTGACGATCTGCCCAGATTCGCAACGAAGCAAAAGTAGAGCTCGATTGACTCAATCTAGGTTGCTCCATAATTGCAAATAAAGGCATCGATGGATAGAGCACTACAATATTAACAAAACTCCCTTACTGATCATCCTCAAAAGAGGCACGGATCACTAGGAAACAACATGAACATATGGCATCGTGAACTAAACAATCCCAGGACTTAGTGAAATTACCAAGTCCCTGAAAACAGAATTAGCAAGTGCACCACTTTGCAAGCTTGCACAAGTCACCACACACATCCTAAAAATACATGGGTTGCACCTCTGGATAGATGACAAAACCCTTAACAAAACATATGAAGAAGTCACGGGCATAGCATGCACACAATAATCATGGCAAAAATGACAAAAGTGCTAAACGGAGTAACAGATCTGACGATTAACTCACGAAGGCCTCTTCTAACAGCATTTCGGGTATCAAGATGAACTCAAATGAAAATGATGCAATGGAATGAAATGATGTACTCATCGAGACGAACATTTTTATATATACTATATGTCCAAAACGGAGCTATGGATGCGGAGATATCACAGGTCAAAGTTTGCATAAAAAATTAGGGTTCCGGGGGAAAAGTCAACCGAGGGGATTTTTCAGATCCAGATCCAGCGCGGATGTCGAGGTTCGCCGGAGTCTCGCCGGGATCACTGTAGCAGCAGAGAGGGAGTTCGCCGGAGCGGCTCCGACCGGTGGAGAACGGCGCGGGGCCGCACGGGGACCGAGGCGGTGGTGGTGGCAGGGCTGCCGGGCGGCGGAGCCGGGTGCGCCGGCTCGGGGCGGCGATGGCGGCGGCGGCGCCGGCCACCGGAGCCGAGGGAGGCGGGCGGCGCGGGGCGCTGGGAGCTGGGAGGCGCGGGCGGCGAACGGGCCCGCGGGGGCCCCGCGTGGGCCGGGCGGGCCTCGGGCGGCGGCGGCGAAGCGGTCCCGCCCCGGGGACAGGTGGCAGCGGCTGGTTGGAGGCGGCCGGGATCCGGACACGTCCGTCTCGCACGGACGTTGTCCGGCGGCGGCGGAGAGGGATTTTTTTAGGGTTTAGAGAGGGGATCCGCAAATTTTCGAGGGGGGGTGTATATATAGGCATAGAGGGAGCTAGGAGAGTCGAAATGAGGTGCGGTTTTCGGCCACGCGATTGTGATCGAACGCTCTAGGACATGGAGCAGAGTTTGGTGGGTTTTGGGCCAAAATGGAGGGGTGTTGGGCTGCAACACACACGAGGCCTTTTCGGTCCCTCGGTTAACCGTTGGAGTATCAAACGAAGTCCAAATGGTACGAAACTTGACAGGCGGTCTACCGGTAGTAAACCAAGGCCGCTTGGCAAGTCTCGGTCCAATCCGGAAATGTTTAATCCCCACACACGAAAGAAATCTAGAAATGACCACCGGAGGAGAACAAAGCGCCGGAATGCAAAATGGACAACGGGGAAAATGCTCGAATGCATGAGACGAACACGTATGCAAATGCAATGCACATGATGATATGATATGAGATGCATGACAACGACAACAACACACGGAGACAAAACCCGAAACCAAGGAAGTAAATATAACTTAACGCCGGAAACGGCAAGAGTTGGAGTACAAATAGGGAAAGTTACATCCGGGGTGTTACAACACTCCACCACTATGAAAGGATGGCCGAACAGCTCGTCCGAAGTATGGAGTCCTGAAAGTAAGAAAAAATTAAAAAAGAATCCGGCAGCCCCTAGTACGTTTTAAGCCGTATTTTGTGTGTGCCGTTATTGTGCCCCTTCCCCTGTGCCCATGGTATTTGAAGGGCGTAGTTATGTTCGCGAGGTACTGGTTTCGCTATGTCACGAAAGCTGGGGTTGGGGCCGCATTGCTACGCTTGCTCAGAGTGTGCCAGGCGGTTCTGCCGTGGGTTACTCCGAGCGCGCTTGGCAGTGTCTGGCTTTTTAATGGCCGGACTGGAGAATTGCCTGAGAAGGCTACTTTGTGCCTCCGCTGCGAGAGCCGCCGTATGCTCCTCCGTACGGAGGGAGCGTTCGGTGTTTCCGTTGACCGTAATTACTCCTCGAGGGCCTGGCATCTTGAGCTTGAGATATGCGTAGTGCGGCACCGCATTGAACTTTGCGAATGTGGTTCGTCTGAGCAAGGCGTGATAGCCACTGCGAAACGGGACTATATCGAAGATTAACTCTTCGCTTCGGAAATTGTCCGGGGATCCGAAGACCACGTCAAGTGTTACTGAGCCTGTACAGTTGGCTTCTACACCTGGTATAACGCCTTTAAAGGTCGTTCTTGTGGGCTTAATCCTTGAGGGATCTATGCCCATTTTCCGCACTGTATCCTGATAAAGCAGGTTCATGCTACTGCCGCCGTCCATGAGGACTCTTGTGAGATGAAATCCGTCGATGATTGGGTCGAGAACCAATGTGGCGAAGCCTCCATGACGGATGCTAGTGGGATGGTCCCTTCGATCAAAGGTGATTGGGCAGGAGGACCATGGGTTGAACTTTGGGGCGACTGGCTCCATCGCGTATACGTCCCGTAGCGCACGCTTCCGCTCCCGCTTGGGAATGTGGGTTGCGTATATCATGTTCACCGTCCGCACTTGTGGGGGAAATCCCTTCTGTCCATTGTTGTTCGGCGGCTTGGGCTCCTCGTCGTCGCTGTGCAGCCCCTTGTCTCTGTTTTCGGCCCTTAACTTGCCTGCCTGCTTGAACACCCAACAATCCTTGTTAGTGTGATTGGCTGGCCTTTTGGGGGTGCCATGTATCTGGCAGAAGCGATCGAGTATTCGGTCCAAACTGGACGGGCCCTGAGTATTCTTTTTGAATGGCTTTTTCCGCTGACCGGATTTATAGCCTTGGAATCCGGCATTGACTGCCGTGTCTTCATTGCTGTCGCTGCTAACGCGGCGTTTTTGCTTATTCCGACGTGTCCTGCCACTTTTGTCCTTGGTATCTGAATTACCAGGGTTCTTTGATAAGTTGTTACTGCGAGCTAGCCAGCTGTCTTCTCCCGCGCAAAAGCGGGTCATGAGTGTCATGAGGGCTACCATGGATTTCGGCTTTTCTTGTCCCAGGTGCCGGGCAAGCCACTCGTCGCGGATGTTATGCTTGAAGGCTGCTAGGGCCTCTGCATCCGGACAGTCGACTATCTGGTTTTTCTTTGTCAGGAACCGTGTCTAGAATTGTCTGGCCGATTCCTCTGGCTACTGAATTATGTGGCTTAAGTCATCGGCATTCGGTGGTCGCACGTAAGTGCCCTGGAAGTTGTCGAGGAATGCGGCTTCCAGGTCCTCCCAAGAACCGATTGAGTCTGCTGGCAAGCTGTTAAGCCAATGCCGGGCCGGTCCTTTAAGTTTGAGCGGGAGGTATTTGATGGCGTGTAGATCATCGCCGCGTGCCATGTGGATGTGAAGGAAATAATCCTCGATCCATACCGCCGGATCTGTTGTGCCATCGTATGATTCGATGTTTATGGGTTTGAAACCCTCTGGGATTTTATGATCCATTACTTCATTCGTGAAGCATAGCGGGTGTGCGGCGCCTCTGTACTGGGCTATATCACGACGCAGCTCGGAAGAGCTATGTCTGTTGTGTTCGGCCCGGCCGGATTTGTTGTATCCGGAGTGAAGATCATTGTCACATGCCGTAGGGCGCCTGTGCGATCTGTAGATCGATCTTGTTTGTCTTGCCTTATCCTCCAGTATGTCTCGTAGGTCAGGCGCATTTTCCCGTGCCTTAGTTGAGCGGCGTTGGGGCATGGCTTGGGTGGAGGGCCGAGTGGCCTCTCTGTTGCGGCCGCGAGGTGGCCGGTCTGCCATGTCATGCGCTGGTGATGTAGGTGCTTCCTCCTCTGATCGGGGTAGCGGCCTGCGCTTCGGGTAACTCTTGGAGGGGCGTTCGAGTTCATACTCTTCGGCCGCAAGGACTTCAGTCCATCTGTCAGCTAGCAAATCTTGGGCAGCTCTAAGCTGTTGCTGCTTTTTATTGAGGCTGCTTGCCGTGGCTAAAAGCCTGCATTTAAAACACTCTTGTTCGGCGGGGTCTGATGGTATGACGAATTCGTCGTCATCGAGGCTTGCCTCGTCTTCGGAGGGAGGCGTATAGTTATCATCCTCGACCTCTCGGTCTGCCGCTCTCTCATGAGGGCTGGCTTCTCCATCATCCTGTGCCGAATCTTGCTGAGGTGGGTGTTCTTCGGCGCTATCCGGGGTAGTATTATCTCCCGTGCCGGAATCACCGTTTTTGCTTTGGCGGGATTTAGAGCGGCGCCGCTGACGCCGGCGCTTTGGCTATTTCTTGGGGGCGTCATCCCCCACTGTTCCATCGCCATCTCCATCTTTTGGAGTATCCACCATATATATGTCATATGACGAGGTGGCCTTCCAGCTCCCTACAGGTGCTGGTTCCTGTTCGTCTCCTACATCGTCGTCCATGCCGTCGATGTCTTCGGAGCTGAAGTCAAGCATGTGGGTTAGATCATCGACAGTGGCTACAAAGTGGGTGGTGGGTGGGCTTTGAGTTTCCTCATCGTCTATATCCCACCCTTGCTGACCGTAGTCCGCCCAGGGCTCTCCTGATAAAGAGAGAGACTTAAGAGAATTCAGGATGTTGCCAAAAGACGAATGCTGAAAGATGTCTGCGGCGGTGAACTCCATTATCGGCGCCCCATCGGATTCGATTGGCAGGGGCGCGGGGGGTTCGGAATCCGGGGAGGAGTCCGGATCCTCGGAGTCACGGGTCGTGCAGAGTGCGGGGCTGGCGTTCGGCTCGATCGCTTTCATGATCGCAGCCCCCGAGGTGACGTCCAACCGATCATCCTCAATTGGCGCAATAGGCTCCGAGTTAGGGGTCGGAACCGATGCGTGTGCGGCCTCCAGGACACTGTCCGGGGGCAGAGCTAGATCATGCCCCTCGAGATAGTGCGGCGCGCTTGGCCGTGGCTCGAGCCCGTCGAAGATCAAGTCTCCGCGGATGTCAGCCGTGTAGTTTAAGCTTCCAAACCTGACTTGATGGCCAGGGGCGTAGCTTTCGATCTGCTCCAGGTGGCCGAGCGAATTGGCCCGCAGAGCGAAGCCGCCGAAGACGAAGATCTGTCCGGGGAGAAAAGTCTCACCCTGGACCGCATCGTTGTTGATGATCAAAAGAGCAATCGGGCTTAAAGGCGACGACACAGAGGAACTCTCAATGAAAGCACCAATGTCGGTGTCAAAACCGACGGATCTTGGGTAGTGGGTCACGAACTGTGCGTCTAGGCCGGATGGTAACAGGAGGCAGGGAACACGATGTTTTACCCAGGTTCGGGCCCTCTTGATGGAGGTAAAACACTACGTCCTGCTTGATTAATATTGATGATATGGGTAGTACAAGAGTAGATCTACCACGAGATCAAGGAGGCTAAACCCTCGAAGCTAGCCTATGGTATGATTGTTGTATATGGAGTTGATTGCCTACGGACTACAACCCTCCGGTTTATATAGACACCGGATAGGGTTATGGTTACATAGAGTCGGTTGCAATGGTAGGAGATCTTGAATATCCGCATCGCCAAGATTGCCTTCCACGCCAAGGAAAGTCCCATCCAGACACGGGACGAAGTCTTCAATCTTGTATCTTCATAGTCCAGGAGTCCGGATGAAGGTATAGTACGGCTACCCGAACACCCCCTAATCCAGGACTCCCTCAGTCACCTAGATACTCCAATGTCACCTCAAGTATCCGTGGGTATGATTATACGATATGCATCACACAATCTCAGATTCATCTATTCAACCAACACATAGAACCTCAAAGAGTGCCCCAAAGTTTCTACCGGAGAATCACGATGAAAACGTGTGCCAACCCCTATGCATAGGTTCATGGGCGGAACCCGCAAGTTGATCACCAAAACATACATCAAGTGAATCACGTGATATCCCATTGTCACCACAGATACGCACAGCAAGACATACATCAAGTGTTCTCAAATCTTTAAAGACTCAATCTGATAAGATAACTTCAAAGGGGAAAACTCAATCCATTACAAGAGAGTAGAGGGGGAGAAGAAACATAAGATCAAACTATAATAGCAAAACTCGCGATACATCAAGATCGTGCCAAATCAAGAACACGAGAGAGAGAGAGAGATCAAACACATAGCTACTGGTACATACCCTCAGCCCCGAGGGTGAACTACTCCCGCCTCATCATGGAGAGCGCCGGGATGATGAAGATGGCCACCGGTGAGGGTTCCCCCCTCTGGCAGGGTGCCGGAACAGGGTCCCGATTGACTTTTGGTGGCTATAGAGGCTTGCGGCGGCGGAACTCCCGATCTATTCTTCGTTCTGGAAGTTTTAGGATACGTGGGTATATATGGGTGCAGGAGGTACATCAGGGGAGCCACGAGGGCCCCACGAGGCAGGGGGCACGCCCCCCACCCTCGTGGCTTCCTCGTTCCTTCCTTGACGTGGGGTCCAAGTCCATCTGGTAGGTTTCCTTCCAAAAATAACTTCTCCGGTTGATTTCGTTCCGTTTCGACTCCGTTTGATATTTCTTTTCTTTGAAACACGGAAATAGGCATAAAACAACAAATCTGGGCTGGGCCTCTAGTCCCAAAAGTAATATAAAAGTGGATAATAAAGCCCAATATTGCCCAAAACAGTAGATAATATAGCATTGAGCAATCAAAAATTATAGATACGTTGGAGACGTATGAAGCATCCCCAAGCTTGATTCCTGCTCGTCCTCGAGTAGGTAAATGATAAAAAAGATAATTTTTGATGCGGAATGCTAGTTGGCATAATTTCATTGTAATTCTTCTTACTTGTGATATGAATATTCAGATCCGAAAGATTCAAGACAAAAGTTTAATATTGACATAAAAATAATAATACTTCAAGCATACTAACAAAGCAATTATGTCTTCTCAAAATAACATGGCCAAAGAAAGTTATCCCTACAAAATCATGTAGTCTAGCTATGCTCTATCTTCACCACACAAAGTATTTAAATCATGCACAACCCCGATGACAAGCCAAGAAATTGTTTCATACTTTTGATGTTCTCAAACTTTTTCAATCTTCACGCAATACATGAGCGTGAGCCATGGATATAGCACTATATGTGGAATAGAATGGTGGTTGTGGAGAAGACAAAAGGAGGGGAAGATAGTCTCACATCAACTAGGCATATCAACGGGCTATGGAGATGCCCATCAATAGATATCAATGTGAGTGAGTAGGGATTGCCATGCAACAGATGCACTAGAGCTATAAGTATATGAAAGCTCAACAAAAGAAACTAAGTGGGTGTGCATCCAACTCGCTTGCTCACGAAGACCTAGGGCATTTTGAGGAAGCCCGTCATTGGAATATACAAGCCAAGTTCTATAATGAAAGATTCCCACTAGTATATGAAAGTGACAACATAGGAGACTCTCTATCATAAAGATCATGGTGCTACTTTGAAGCACAAGTGTGGTAAAAGGATAGTAGCATTGCCCCTTCTCTCTTTTTCTCTCATTTTTTTATTTTTTTATTTTTTATTTCTTTGTTTGGGCCTTTTCTCTTTTTTATGGCCTCTTTTTTCTTTTTTTCTTTTTTGTCCGGAGTCTCATCCCGAGTTGTGTGGGAATCATAGTCTCCATCATCCTTTCCTCACTGGGACAATGCTCTAATAATGATGATCATCACACTTTTATTTTCTTACAACTCAACAATTACAACTCGATACTTAGAACAAAATATGACTCTATATGAATGCCTCCGGCGGTGTACGGGGATATGCAATGACTCATGAGTGACATGTATAAAAGAATTATGAACGGTGGCTTTGCCACAAATACGATGTCAACTACATGATCATGCTAGCAATATGACAATGAAGGAGCGTGTCTTAATAAACGGAACAGTGGAAAGTTGCATGGCAATATATCTCGGAATGGCTATGGGAATGCCATGATAGGTAGGTATGGTGGCTGTTTTGAGGAAGGTATATGGTGGGTGTATGATACCGGCGAAAAGTGCGCGGTATTAGAGAGGCTAGCAATGGTGGAAGGATCGGAAAAGTGCGTATAATCCATGGACTCAACATTACTCATAAAGAACTCATATTCTTATTGAAAAAATCTACAAGTTATCAAAGCAAAGTATTACGCGCATGCTCCTAGGGGGATAGATTGGTAGGAAAATACCATCGCTCGTCCCCGACCGCCACTCATAGGGAAGACAATCAATAAATAAATCATGCTCCGACTTCATCACATAACGGTTCACCATACGTGCATGCTACGGGAATCACAAACTTTAACACAAGTATTTCTCAAATTCACAACTACTCAACTAGCATGACTCTAATATAACCATCTCCGTATCTCAAAACAATCATCAAGCATCAAACTTTTCTTAGTATCCAACACACTCATAAGAATTCTTACAAATCTTGTATGCTTAGCATATTATGGTCATTTAAGAAAATTACCATGCTATTTAAGACTCTCAAAATAATCTAAGTGAAGCATGAGAGTTCATATATTTCTTCAAAATAAATCCACCGTCGTGCTCTAAAATATATAAGTGAAGCACTAGAGCAAACAACAAACTACTCCGAAAGATATAAGTGAAGATCAATGAGTAGTCGGATAATTATGAAACTATGTGAAGACTCTCCCATTTAATAATTTCAGATCTTAGTATTTTATTCAAACAGCAAGAAAAGCTAAAGAAAATAAAATGACGCTCCAAGCAAAACACATATCATGTGGTGAATAAAATATAGCTCCAAATAAAGTAACCGATGAACGAAGACGAAAGAGGGGATGCCACCCGGGGCATCCCCAAGCTTAGATGCTTGGTTATCCTTTAATATTACCTTGGGGTGCCTTGGGCATCCCCAAGATTAGGCTCTTTCCACTCCTTATTCCATAGTCCATCGAATCTTTACCCAAAACTTGAAAACATCACAACACAAAACTTAACAGGAAACTCATAAGCTCCGTTAGCGAAAGAAAACAAAACACCATTTCAAGGTACTGTAATGAACTCATTCTTTATTTGTATTGGTGTTAAACCTACTGTATTCCAACTTCTCTATGGTTTATAAACTGTTTTACTAGCCATAGATTCATCAAAATAAGCAAACAACACACGAAAAACAGAATCTGTCAAAAACAGAACAGTCTGTAGTAATCTGTAACTAACGCAAACTTCTGGAACACAAAAAATTCTAAAATAAATTGGTGGACCTGAGGAATTTGTCTAGTAATAATCTTCAAAAAGAATAAACTAAATATCACTCTCCAGTAAAAAGTTCTAGCTAATCTCGTGAGCGCTAAAGTTTCGGTTTTTTACAGCGTGATCATAAAGACTTCACCCAAGTCTTCCCAAAGGTTCTACTTGGCACAAACACTAATTAAAACACAAAACCACATCTAAACAGAGGCTAGATGGATTATTTATTCCTAAACAGAACTAAAAAGCAAGAAACTAAAATAAAATTGGGTTGCCTTCCAACAAGCGCTAACGTTTAACGCCCCTAGCTAGGCATTATGATTTCAATGATGCTCACATAAAAGATAAGAATTGAAACATAAAGAGAGCATCATGAAATATAAGACTAGCACATTTAAGTCTAACCCACTTCCTATGCATAGGGATTTTGTGAGCAAACAACTTATGGGAACAATAATCAACTTGCATAGGAAGGTAAAACAAGCATAACTTCAAGATTTTAAGCACATAGAGAGGAAACTTGATATTATTGCAATTCCTACAAGCATATATTCCTCCATCATAATAATTTTCAGTAACATCATGAATGAATTCAACAATATAACCAGTACCTAAAGCATTTTTTTCATGATCTACTTTCATAGAAATTTTATTACTCTCCACATAAGCAAAATTCTTCTCATTCGGGATAGTGGGGGTATCATAAGAGACTTGAATACTATAAATTGTTTCCACATTAAAAGAGTAATGTTCAGAAAAAGGGTAATCATAATCATGACAAGTTTTAGAAATATAATCATCACTACTTTTTATAGCATAAGTTTCATCACAATAATCATCATAAGTAGCAACTTTGTTCTCGTCATAATCACTTTGCATATCAAAACATGGAAGGCTAAAAATATCATCATTATTAAACATAGCATCCCCAAGCTTGGGAAAAACATTAATTGCAGCAAATATATTCTCAAATATGTCAACCT
>NC_053023.1:684501047-684532881 GCF_003073215.2 Triticum urartu | reverse complement strand
CCCCCCTGCCCCTGTATATAAAGGATGGAGGAGGGGAGGCCGGCCAGCGCCAGAAGTGTGGATTCCTAGTAGGATTCCTCCTCCCATATGGAATAGGAAAAGGGGAAGGGAAAGGAGAAGGAAGGAAGGGGGCGCCCCCTTCCCTAGTCCAATTCGGACCAGACCATGGGGAGGGTGAAGGAAATATGCCCTAGAGACAATAATAAAGTTATTATTTATTTCCTTATATCATGATAAATGTTTATTATTCATGCTAGAATTGTATTAACCGGAAACATAATACATTTGTGAATACATAGACAAACAAGGTGTCACTAGTATGCCTCTACTTGACTAGCTCGTTGATCAAAGATGGTTATGTTTCCTAGCCATAAACATGAGTTGTCATTTGATTAATGGGATCACATCATTAGAAGAATGATGTGATTGACTTGACCCATTCCGTTAGCTTAGCACTTGATCGTTTAGTATGTTGCTATTGCTTTCTTCATGACTTATAAATGTTCCTATGACTATGAGATTATGCAACTCCCGTTTACCGGAGGAACACTTCGTGTGTTACCAAACGTCACAACGTAACTGGGTGATTATAAAGGTGCTCTACAGGTGTCTCCGAAAGTACTTGTTGAGTTGGCGTATTTCGAGATTAGGATTTGTCACTCCGATTGTCGGAGAGGTATCTCTGGGCCCACTCGGTAATGCACATCACTATAAGCCTTGCAAGCATTGTAACTGATGAGTTAGTTGCGAGATGATGTATTACGGAACGAGTAAAGAGACTTGCCGGTAACGAGATTGAAATAGGTATTGAGATACCGACGATCGAATCTCGGGCAAGTAACATACCGATAACAAAGGAAACAACGTATGTTGTTATGCGGTTTGATCGATAAAGATCTTCGTAG
Organism: Triticum urartu; assembly: GCF_003073215.2. Taxonomy (NCBI): domain Eukaryota; kingdom Viridiplantae; phylum Streptophyta; class Magnoliopsida; order Poales; family Poaceae; genus Triticum; species Triticum urartu. The sequence continues at coordinate 684,531,976 of NC_053023.1, read as the reverse complement.
AATATGTAGGAGCCAATATGAGCATCCAGGTTCCGCTATTGGTTATTGACCGGAGACATGTCTCGGTCATGTCTACATAGTTCTCGAACCCGTAGGGTCCGCACGCTTAAAGTTCGGTGACGATTTGTATTATGAGTTATGTGATTTGATGTACTGAAGGTAGTTCGGAGTTCGGGATGAGATCGGGGACATGAAGAGGAGTCTCGAAATGGTCGAGACGTAAAGATCGATATATTGGACGACTATATTCGGACATAGGAAAGGTTCCGAGTGATTCGGGTATTTTTCGGAGTACAGGAGAGTTACGGGAATTCGTATTGGGCCTTAATGGGCCATACGAGAAAGGAGAGAAAGGCCTCAAAAGGTGTCCGCACCCCTCTGTTGGGGAACGTAGTAATTTCAAAAAAATTCCTACGCACACGCAAGATCATGGTGATGCATAGCAACGAGAGGGGAAGAGTGTGATCTACGTACCCTTGTAGATCGACAACGGAAGCGTTAACTTGGTTGATGTAGTCGTACGTCTCCACGGCCCGACCGATCAAGCACTGAAACTACGGCACCTCCAAGTTCTAGCACACGTTCAGCTCGATGACGATCCCCGGACTTCGATCCAGCAAAGTGTCGGGGAAGAGTTCTGTCAGCACGACGGCGTGGTGACGATCTTGATGTTCTACTGTCGCAGGGCTTCGCCTAAGCACCGCTACAATATTATCGAGGACTATGGTGGAAGGGGCACCGCACACGGCTAAGAATATGATCATGTGGATCAACTTTTGTGTGTCATGGGGTGCCTCGGCTCTAGTAGGAGGCGCGCAGGAGGAGTCCTACTCCTACCGGGAGTAGGACTCCCCTCCCTTTCCTTGTCTAATTAGGAGAGGGGGAAGGAAGGGAGAGAGGAGAGGGGGGCGCCGCCCCTCCCTCCTTGTCCAATTCGGACTAGGGGGAGAGGGGGCGCGCGACCTGCCTTGGCAGCCCCTCCTCTTCTCCACTTTAGGCCCATGAGGCCCATTAACCCCCCGGGGGGTTCCGCTAACCCCCCGGTGCTCCGGTTTTATCCGAAACTTCCCCGGAACACTTTCGGTGTCCGAATATAGCCGTCCAATATATCAATCTTTATGTCTCGACCATTTCGAGACTCCTCGTCATGTCCGTGATCACATCCGAGACTCCGAACTAACTTCGATACATCAAAACTCATAAACTCATAATATAACTGTCATCGAAACCTTAAGCGTGCGGACCCTACGGGTTCGAGAACAATGTAGACATGACCGAGACACGTCTCCGGTCAATAACCAATAGCGGAACCTGGATGCTCATATTGGCTCCTACATATTCTACGAAGATCTTTATCGGTCAGACCGCATAACAACATACGTTGTTCCCTTTGTCATCAGTATGTTACTTGCTCGAGATTCGATCGTCGGTATCTCAATACCTAGTTCAATCTCGTTACCGGCAAGTCTCTTTACTCGTTCCGTAATACATCATCTCACAACTAACTCATTAGTTGCAATTCTTGCAAGGCTTTATGTGATATGCATTACCGAGAGGGCCCAGAGATACCTCTCCGACAATCGGAGTGACAAATCCTAATCTCGAAATACGCCAACCCAACATGTACCTTTGGAGACACCTGTAGAGTACCTTTATAATCACCCATTTACGTTGTGACGTTTGGTAGCACACAAAGTGTTCCCTGGCAAACGGGAGTTGCATAATCTCATAGTCATAGGAACATGTATAAGTCATGAAGAAAGCAATAGCAACATACTAAACGATCGGGTGCTAAGCTAATGGAATGGGTCATGTCAATCAGATCATTCACCTAATGATGTGATCCCGTTAATCAAATAACAACTCTTTGTTCATGGTTAGGAAAGATAACCATCTTTGATTAACGAGCTAGTCAAGTCGAGGCATACTAGTGACACTCTGTTTGTCTATGTATTCACACATGTATTATGTTTCCGGTTAATACAATTCATAGCATGAATAATAAACATTTATCATGAAATAAGGAAATGAATAATAACTTTATTATTGCCTCTAGGGGATATTTCCTTCAAAAAGAAATTCTCGTCCCGAGAATTAAGAGGTAGAAGGGAACAGGTCGGGGTATTCAGCCCGGACGTTATCTTCGCGTTCCCAAGTGGCTTCATCTTTAGTATGATTCGACCATTGCACCTTGAGAAACTTGGTAACCTTCTGGCGGGTTCGACATTCAGCTTCTTCAAGAATGCGGATAGGATGCTCTTTGTATGTGAGATCATCTTGAACTTCAATCAATTCCGGATCCACTTCACGTTCCGGATCCTTGAAGCATCGACGAAGTTGCGACACGTGGAAGACATCATGAACATGAGAGAACTGAGGTGGCAACTCCAGTTGATAAGCCACCAGTCCACGATGGGCGAGGATGCGGAAGGGATCAATGTAGCGCGGAGCTAGCTTGCCCTTGACTCCGAACCGATGAGTGCCTCTCAAAGGAGTGACACGCAGATAAGCTTGTTCACCAGGTTGATAAGTTGAACCCCAGTGTTTCCGGTCATAGTTGCTCTTCTAGCGGGACTGGGCCGCCTTCAGATTATCCCGGACAATGCGAACCTGCTCTTCAGCTTGTTGAATAATGTCTGGACCAATGAGCGTCCGTTCCCCAGTTTCTGACCAATTCAGAGGGGTTCGGCACGTACGTCCATAAAGCAGTTCGAAGGGTGCCATCTTCAAGCTGGCTTGATAGCTGTTGTTATAAGAGAACTCCGCATAAGGGAGAGATTCTTCCCACTTCTTACCGAAAGAAATAACACAAGCCCGAAGCATGTCTTCAAGAATTTGATTGACTTGATCGACTTGTCCTTGGGATTGGGGATGATAAGCAGTGCTCCAGGTAATATGAGTTCCCATTGCCTCTTGGAAACTATCCCAGAATTTCGAAGTGAATAAACTGCCGCGATCTGAACTGGTCTCCTTCGGAATGCCGTGGAGTGACACAATTCTAGAGATATACAAGTTTGCTAATTGACTAGAAGTGATAGTCTCTTTGACTGGCAGAAAGTGAGCAACCTTCGAGAATTGGTCGATGACGACAAAGATAGCATTGTTACCTTTTTGAGACTTGGGAACGCCAGTGACGAAGTCCATTTGGATCTTATCCCACTTCCATTCAGGAATCGGAAGCGGTTGTAGAAGTCCAGCCGGTTTCTGATGTTCTGCTTTGACGCGAGGACAAACATCACATTCTTCAATATATCAAGCAATGTCTTGCTTCATGTTGAAGGAAATATGCCCTAGAGGCAATAATAAAGTTATTATTTATTTCCTTATATCATGATAAAAGTTTATTATTCATGCTAGAATTGTATTAACCGAAAAACATAATACATGTGTGAATACATAGACAAACAGAGTGTCACTAGTATGCCTCTACTTGACTAGCTCGTTAATCAAAGATGGTTATGTTTCCTAACCATGGACAAAGAGTTGTTATTTGATTAACGGGATCACATCATTAGGTGAATGATCTGATTGACATGACCCATTCCATTAGCTTAGCACCCTATCGTTTAGTATGTTGCTATTGCTTTCTTCATGACTTATACATGTTCCTATGACTATGAGATTATGCAACTCCCATTTGCCGGAGGAACACTTTGTGTGCTACCAAACGTCACAACGTAACTGGGTGATTATAAAGGTGCTCTACAGGTGTCTCCAAAGGTACATGTTGGGTTGGCGTATTTCGAGATTAGGATTTGTCACTCCGATTGTCGGAGAGGTATCTCTGGGCCCTCTCGGTAATGCATATCACATAAAGCCTTGCAAGAATTGCAACTAATGAGTTAGTTGTGAGATGATGTATTACGGAATGAGTAAAGAGACTTGCCGGTAACGAGATTGAACTAGGTATTGAGATACCGACGATCGAATCTCGGGCAAGTAACATACCGATGACAAAGGGAACAACGTATGTTGTTATGCGGTCTGACCGATAAAGATCTTCGTAGAAGTTGCATAATCTCATAGTCATAGGAACATGTATAAGTCATGAAGAAAGCAATAGCAACATACTAAACGATCGGGTGCTAAGCTAATGGAATGGGTCATGTCAATCAGATCATTCACCTAATGATGTGATCCCGTTAATCAAATAACAACTCTTTGTTCATGGTTAGGAAAGATAACCATCTTTGATTAACGAGCTAGTCAAGTCGAGGCATACTAGTGACACTCTGTTTGTCTATGTATTCACACATGTATTATGTTTCCGGTTAATACAATTCTAGCATGAATAATAAACATTTATCATGATATAAGGAAATAAATAATAACTTTATTATTGTCTCTAGGGCATATTTCCTTCACCCTCCCCATGGTCTGGTCCGAATTGGACTAGGGAAGGGGGCGCCCCCTTCCTTCCTTCTCCTTTCCCTTCCCCTTTTCCTATTCCATATGGGAGGAGGAATCCTACTAGGAATCCACACTTCTGGCGCTGGCCGGCCTCCCCTCCTCCATCCTTTATATACAGGGGCAGGGGGGCACCCTAGAACACAACAATTGATCTCTTGATCTCTTAGCCGTGTGCGGTGCCCCCCTCCACCATATTCCACCTCGATCATATTCGTAGCGGTGCTTAGACGAAGCCCTGCGTCGATAGCAACATCATCACCGTCACCACGCCGTCATGCTGATGGAACTCTCTCGTGAAGCTCTGCTGGATCGGAGTTCGCGGGACGTCATTGAGCTGAACGTGTGCTGAACTCGGAGGTGCCGTGCGTTCGGTACTTGGAACGGTCGGATTGTGAAGACGTACGACTACATCACCCGCGTTGTGCTAAGGTTTCCGCTTTCGGTCTACGAGGGTATGTAGACAACACTCTCCCCTCTCGTTGCTATGCATCACCATGATCCTGTGTGTGCGTAGGATTTTTTTTTTAAATTACTACGTTCCCCAACAGTGGCATCCGAGCAGATTTATGCGTAGATGTTATATGCACGAGTAGAACACAAGTGAGTTGTGGGCGATACAAGTCATACTGCTTACTAGCATGTCATACTTTGGTTCGGTGGTATTGTTGGATGAAGCGGCTCGGACCGACATTACGCGTACGCTTACGCGAGACTGGTTCTACCGACGTGCTTTGCACACAGGTGGCTGTGGGTGTCAGTTTCTCCAACTTTAGTTGAACCGAGTGTGGCTACGCCCGGTCCTTGAGAAGGTTAAAACAACACTAACTTGACAAACTATCGTTGTGGTTTTGATGCGTAGGTAAGAACGGTTCTTGCTCAGCCCGTAGCAGCCACGTAAAACTTGCAACAACAAAGTAGAGGACGTCTAACTTGTTTTTGCAGGGCTTGTTGTGATGTGATATGGTCAAGACGTGATGAGATATAAGTTATTGTATGAGATGATCATGTTTGTTGAAGTTATCGGCAACTGGAAGAAGCCTTATGGTTGTCTCTTTATTGCATAAGATGCAAGTGCCATGTAATTGCTTTACTTTATCGCTATGCGATAGCAATATTGCAAAAGCAATAGCTGGTGAGACGACCATGTGACGACACGTTGATAAAAGATCAAGATGATGGAGATCATAGGTGTCATGCCGGTAACAATGGAGATCATGACAGTACTTTGGAGATGGAGATCAAAAGCACAAGATGATGATGGCCATATCATGTCACATATTTGGATTGCATGTGATGTTTATCTTTTATACATCTTATTTTGCTTAGTGCGGTAGCATTATAAGATGATCTCTCACTAAATTTCAAGTAAAAGTGTTCTCCCTGAGTATGCACCGTTGCCAAAGTTCGTCGTGCCGAGACACCACGTGATGATCGGGTGTGATAAGCTCTACGTTCATCTACAACGGGTGCAAGCCAGTTTTGCACACGCAGAATACTCGGGTTAAACTTGACGAGCCTAGCATATGCAGATATGGCCTCGGAACACTGAACCGAAAGGTCGAGCGTGAATCATATAGTAGATATGATCAACATAGTGATGTTCACCATTGAAAACTACTCCATCTCACGTGATGATCGGACATGGTTTAGTTGATTTGGATCACGTGATGATCGGTTATGGTTTAGATGATTAGAGGGATGTCTATCTAAGTGGGAGTTCTTAAGTAATATGATTAATTGAACTTAAATTTATCATGAACTTAGTCCTGGTAGTATTTTGCAAATTATGTTGTAGATCAATAGCTCGCGTTGTTGCTTCCCTGTGTTATTTTTGATATGTTCCTAGAGAAAACTAAGTTGAAAGATGTTAGTAGCAATGATGCGGATTGGATCCGTGATCTGAGGACTATCCTCATTGCTGCACAGAAGAATTATGTCCTTGATGCAACGCTAGGTGACAGACCGCTTACAGGAGCAAATGCAGACATTATGAACGTTTGGCAAGCTCAATATGATGACTACTTGATAGTTTAGTGCACCATGCTTAACAGCTTAGAATCGGGACTTCAAAGACGTTTTGAACGTCATGGATCATATGAGATGTTCCAGGAGTTGAAGTTAATATTTCAAGAGAATACCCGAGTTGAGAGATATGAAGTCTCCAACAAGTTCTATAGCTAAAAGATGGAGGAGAATAGCTCAAGCAGTGAGCATGTGCTCAGATTGTCTGGGTACTACAATCACTTGAATCAAGTGGGAGTTAATCTTCCAGATAAAATAGTGATTGACAGAATTCTCTAAGTCACCATCACCAAGTTAGTAGAACTTCGTGATGAACTATAGTATGCAAGGGATGACGAAAATGATTCCTGAGCTTTTCATGATGATGAAATCGATGAAGGTAGAAATAAAGAAAGAGAATCAAGTATTGATGATTAACAAGACCACTAGTTTCAAGAAAAGGGCAAAGGGAAAGAAATGGAACTTCAATAAGAACGACAAGCAAGTTGCTGCTCAAGTGAAGAAGACCAAGTCTGCACCTAAGCCTGAGACTAAGTGCTTCTACTGCAAAGGGACTGGTCACTGGAAGTGGAAATGCCGTGAATATTTAGTGGATAAGAAGGATGGCAAAGTGAACAAGGGTATATTTGATATACATGTTATTGATGTGTACTTTACTAGTGTTTATAGCAACTCCTCGGTATTTGATACTGGTTCAGTTGCTAAGAGTAGTAACTCGAAACGGGAGTTGCAAAATGAACAGAGACTAGTTAAGGGTGAAGTGACGATGTGTGTTGGAAGTGGTTCCAAGATTGATATGATCATCGTCGCACACTCCCTATACTTTCGGGATTAGTGTTAAACCTAAATAAATGTTATTTGGTGTTTGCGTTGTGCATGAATATGATTTGATCATGTTTATTGCAATACGGTTATTCATTTAAATTAGAGAACAATTGTTGTTCTGTTTACATGAATAAAACCTTCTATGGTCATACACCCAATGAAAATGGTTCGTTGGATCCTCGATCGTAGTGATACACATATTCATAATATTGAAGCCAAAAGATGCAAAGTTAATAATGATAGTGCAACTTATTTGTGGCACTGCCGTTTAGGTCATATTGGTGTAAAGCGCATGAAGAAACTCCATGCTGATGGGCTTTTGGAATCACTTGATTATGAATCATTGATGCTTGCGAACCATGCCTCATGGGCAAGATGACTAAGACTCCGTTCTCCGGAACAATGGAGCGAGCAACTGACTTATTGGAAATAATACATACTGATGTATGCGGTCCGATGAGTGTTGAGGCTCGCGGCGTATCGTTATTTTCTGACCTTCACAGATGATTTGAGCAGATATGGGTATATCTACTTATGAAACATAAGTCTGAAACATTTGAAAAGTTCAAAGAATTTCAGAGTGAAGTGGAAAATCATCGACAAGAAAATAAAGTTTCTACGATCTGATCGCGGAGACAAATATTTGAGTTACGAGTTTGGTCTTCATTAAAACAATGTGGAATAGTTTCACAAATTCATGCCACCTGGAACACCACAGCATAATGGTGTGTCCGAACGTCATAACCGTACTTTATTGGATATAGTGCAATCTATGATGTTCTTACCGATTTACCACTATCAGTTTTGGGGTTATGCATTAGAGACATGCATTCACGTTAAAAGGGCACCATCTAAATCCGTTGAGACGACACCTATGAACTTGGTTTGGCAAGAAACCAAACTTGTCGTTTCTTAAAGTTTGGGGTTGCGATGCTTATGTGAAAAAGTTTCATCCTGATAAGCTCAAACCCAAATCGGAGAAAGTGTCTTCATAGGATACCCAAAGGACAGTTGGGTACACCTTCTATCACAGATCCGAAGGCAAGACATTCGTTGCTAAGAATGGATCTTTCTAGAGAAGGAGTTTCTCTCGAAAGAAGTGAGTGGGAGGAAAGTAGAACTTGATGAGGTAACTGTACCTGCTCCCTTATTGGAAAGTAGTTCATCACAGAAATCTGTTCCTGTGACTCCTACACCAATTAGTGAGGAAGCTAATGATGATGATCATGTAACTTCAGATCAAGTTACTACCGAACCTCGTAGGTCAACCAGAGTGAGATCCGCACCAGAGTGGTACGGTAATCCTGTTCTGGAGTCATGTTACTTGACCATGACGAACCTACGAACTATGAGGAAGCGATGATGAGCCCAGATTCCGCGAATGGCTTGAGGCCATGAAATCTGAGATGGGATCCATGTATGAGAACAAAGTATGGACTTTGGTTGACTTGCCCGATGATCGACAAGCCATAGAAAATAAATGGATCTTCAAGAGGAAGACGGACGCTGATAGTAGTGTTACTATCTACAAAGTTAGACTTGTCGAAAAACATTTTTGACAAAGTTCAAGGTGTTGACTACAATGAGATTTTCTCACTCGTAGCGATGCTTAAGTCTGTCCGAATCATATTAGCAAATTGCCACATTTTATGAAATCTGGCAAATGGATGTCAAAACTACATTCCTTAATGGATTCTTAAAGAAGAGTTGTATATGATGCAACGAGAAGGTTTTGTCGATCCTAAATGTGTTAAAAAATGTGCAAGCTCCAGCGATCCATCTATAGACTAGTGCAAGCATCTCGGAGTTGGAATATACGCTTTGATGAGTTGATCAAAGCATATAGTTTTATAAAGACTTGCGGTGAAGCCTGTATTTACAAGAAAGTGAGTGGGAACACTACATTATTTCCGATAAATATATGTGGATGACATATTCTTGATCGGAAATAATGTAGAATTTTCTGGAAAGCATAAAGGAGTATTTGAAAGGATTTTTTCAAAGAAAGACCTCGGTGAAGCTGCTTACATATTGAGCATCAAGATCTATAGAGATAGATCAAGACGCTTGATAAGTTTTTTCAATGAGTACATACCTTGACAAGATTTTGAAATAGTTCAAAATGGAACAGTCAAAGAAAGAGTTCTTGCATGTGTTAGAAGGTTTGAAATTGAGTAAGACTCAAAGCCCGATCACGGCAGAAGATAGAAAGAGAATGAAATTCATTCCCTATGCCTCAGCCATAGGTTCTATAAAGTATGCCATGCTATGTACCAGATCTACTGTATACCCTACCACTGAGTTTGGCAAGGGAGTACCATAGTGATCTAGAAGTAGATCACTGAACAACGGTCAAAATTATCCATAGTGGAATAAGAATATGTTTCTCGATTATGGAGGTGACAAAAGGTTCGTCGTAAAAGGTTACGTTGATGCAAGTTTTGACACTGATCCAGATGACTCTAAGTCTCAATCTGGATACATATTGAAAGTGGGAGCTATTAGCTAGAGTAGCTCTGTGCACAGCATTGTATACATAGAAATTTGCAAAATACTTACGGATCTGAATGTGGCAGACCCGTAGACTAAACTTATCTCACAAACAAAACATGATCACACCTTAGTACTCTTTGGGTGTTAATCACATAGCGATGTGAACTAGATTATTGACTCTAGTAAACCCTTTGGGTGTTGGTCACACGGATGTGAACTATGGGTGTTAATCACATGGTGATGTGAACTATTGGTGTTAAATCACATGGCGATGTGAACTAGATTATTGACTCTAGTGCAGGGAGACTGAAGGAAATATGCCCTAGAGGCAATAATAAAGTTATTATTTATTTCCTTATTTCATGATAAATGTTTATTATTCATGCTAGAATTGTATTAACCGGAAACATAATACATGTGTGAATACATAGACAAACAGAGTGTCACTAGTATGCCTCTACTTGACTAGCTCGTTGATCAAAGATGGTTATGTTTCCTAACCATAGACATGAGTTGTCATTTGATTAACGGGATCACATCATTAGGAGAGATGTGATTGACTTGACCCATTCCGTTAGCTTAGCACGATCATTTAGTATGTTGCTATTGCTTTCTTCATGACTTATACATGTTCCTATGACTAGAGATTATGCAACTATGACTATGAGATTATGCAACTCCCGTTTACCGGAGGAACACTTTGTGTGCTACCAAACGTAAGTAAGAGTGTCGAACCCAACGAGGAGCAGAAGGAAATGATAAGCGGGTTCCAGCAAGGTATTCTCTGCAAGTATTGAAATAAGTGGTAACAGATGGTTTTGTGATAGGATAATTTGTAACGAGCAACAAGTAACAATAGTAAATAAAGTGCAACAAGGTGGCCCAATCCTTTTGTAGCAAAGGACAAGCCTGGACAAACTCTTATAAGATGTAAAGCACTCCCGAGGACACATGGGAATATCATCAAGCTAGTTTTCATCACGTTCACATGATTTGCGTTCGGTACTTTGATAATTTGGTATGTGGGTGGACCGGTGCTTGGGTGCTACCCTTACTTGGACAAGCATCCCACTTATGATTAACCTCTATTGCAAGCATCCGCAAATACAACACAAGTATTAAGGTAAACCTAACCATAGCATGAAACATATGGATCCAAATCAGCCGCTTACGAAGCAATGCATAAACTAGGGTTTAAGCTTCTGTCACTCTAGCAACCCGTCATCTACTTATTACTTCCCAATGCCTTCCTCTAGGCCCAAATAATGGTGAAGTGTCATGTAGTCGATGTTCACATAACACCACTAGAGGAGAGACAACATACATCTCATCAAAATATCGAACGAATACCAAATTCACATGACTACTAATAGCAAGACTTCTCCCATGTCCTCAGGAACAAAAGTAACTACTCACAAAGCATAAACATGTTCATAATCAGACGGGTATTAATATGCATATAGGATCTGAACATATGATCTTCCACCAATTAAACCAACTAGCATCAACTACAAGGAGTAATTAACACTACTAGCAACCTACTAGCACCAATCCCGGACTTGAAGACAAGAATTGGATACAAGAGATGAACTAGGGTTTTGAGATGAGATGGTGCTGATGAAGATGTTGATGGTGATTGCCCTCTCCCGATGAGAGGAGCATTGGTGATGACGATGGCGATGATTTCCCCCTCCGGGAGGGAAGTTTCCCCAGCAGAACAGCTCCGCCAGAGCCCTAGATTGGTTCGGCCAAGGTTCCGCCTCATGGCGGCGGAGTTTCGTCCGAGAAGATGGCTTATGATTTTTTCCCATCGAAAGACTCCATATAGCAGAAGATGGCCACCGGAGGGCCACCAGGGGGCCCACGAGGTAGGGGGCGCGCCCTGGGGGGTAGGGCACGCCCCCACCCTCGTGGGAAGGGTGTGGCCCCCCTGGTGAGGTTCTTGCGCTCAGTATTTTTTATATATTTGGAAAACATCATGTGTGAAGTTTCAGGACTTTTGGAGCTGTGCAGAATAGGTCTCTAATATTTGCTCCTTTTCTAGCCCAGAATCCCAGCTGTCGACATTCTCCCTCTTTATATAAACCTTGTAAAATAAGAGAGAATAGGCATAAGTATTGTGACATAATGTGTAATAACAGCCCATAATGCAATAAATATTGATATAAAAGCATGATGCAAAATGGACGTATCAACTCCCCAAGCTTAGACCTCGCTTGTCCTCAAGCGAAAAGCCGAAATCGAAAAATATGTCCACATGTTTAGAGATAGAGGTGTCGATAAAAATAAAATACGGACATGAGGGCATCGTTATCATTCTTAGAACAACAACTTACATAATTCTTTGTCATATAATATCTGATGCTAGAGTAATAATTCAATCACAATATCAAGTATGAATCGTAAACTTCATTGAAAACTAACAAACTACAATCTCGGTCATTGAAGCAATTGCAATTTATCATAACATAGGAAAGAGTCAATGTATAAGAGCTTTTCAGCAAGTCCACATACTCAACTATCATATAATCTTTCACAATTGCTGACACTCACGCAATACTTATGGGTATGGACACAGAGAAAGATAGGTGCTTATAGTTTTGCCTCCCAACATTTTACCTCAAGGGTAATGTCAACAGTAATAGTTCATTGAAACTCTCATCCAATTAGCCATATATACCAGGATCTTTCCAACATATTGTCCTTGCCAACGGATAAAATGTAAAAAGGAAGGGTGAAGATCACCATGACTCTTATGCAATGTAGGAGATAAAAGTAAAAGATAGGCCCTTCGCAGAGGGAAGCAGAGGTTGTCATGCGCTTTTATGGGTTGGATGCACAAAATCTTAATGCGAAAGAACGTCACTTTATATTGCCACTTGTGATATGGACCTTTATTGTGCAGTCTGTCGCTTTTATTACTTCCATATCACACGCTCGCACAAAGCTTATTTCCTCCACACCAATCAATACATATTTAGAGAGCAATTTTTATTGCTTGCACCGATGACAACTTACTTGATGGATCTTACTCAATCCATAGGTAGATATGGTGGACTCTTATGCCAAGACTGGTTTAAGGGTGTTTGGAAGCACAAGTAGTATATCTACTTGGTGCAATGAATTTGGCTAGCATGAGGAGGAAAGACAAGCTCATCACGTTGGAAGATCCAAGACAATATAATTTATCTCAGATGTAAGAAAACATAACCCATTACATTGTCTTCCTTGTCCAATGTCAACTCTTTAGCATGTCATATTTTAATGAGTGCTCACAATCATAAAAGATGTCCAAGATAGTATATTTATATGTGAAGACCTCTCTTTCTTTATTACTTCCTATTAATTGCAACGATGACCAAAACTGCGTTTGTCAACCCTCAATAACTTTTATTCATCATACTCTTTCTATGTGAGCTCATTACTCTCCATAAGACTCATACGATCTCTTTGTTTCTTTTTATTTCTTTCTCTTTTCTTTTATTCCTTTAGGATCATGGCAAAATAATCAAGCCCTTGACTCAACACTAATCTTTATTATATAGCTCATGGACTCGATTACATAGAAGGATAATAAAGCAAAACTCACGACTAGATCATACTAAGAACTTTTATTCTACTAGATCAAGATATTACCAAAAGGATCGAACTAAGAAAAACGGTAAAGATAAAGTGATGGTGATACGATACCTGGGCACTCCCCAAAGCTTGGCAGTTGCCGAGTGGAGTGCCCATACCAGATACTCAATTCGTCTTTGTGAGATGGTGGTGATTTTGTTGATGGCGTAGGCTTATCGTCCTTCTTCCAAGGCATAGGCTCACCATCATAGAAAGATGACCGAGTCTTCCGGATCCTCAAATCTGCAGCCAAACTCATCCTTTTGAATCTATATTCATACTCATAGTTTTGGTTTTGCAGGTCATAAATTTGAGCTTGAAGGTGCTCAATTTTCTCGTGAAGCTTGAAGATGGTCTCCCCGATGTTGTCGGCATCCAGCTTGTGTTTGTTGGTGAATTCTGCGATCATCATGTGGTTGGAGTTGAGTCCACGCTCCACCATCCCCTGACACTTGAAAACTTGTTGCTCCATTGCTTCGAGCCTCGTCTCCACGCTTCCGGTCCCCTTCGGTCCCTCAGCATCACGGATGTGCAGCAACCCATCACGCATCTCAATGGTTTGAGGGTGTCGCTGCACCTCCGCGAGGTAAGGGTTGATGACCTTCTCAAAGAACTTGTCCTTGGGAGCACTTGGAGACGCCATGATAATCTAGATCTGTCAGAAAAACAGCTCGAAACAACGACAGGAGATTTTTGCGTGATACGGGAGTCAAAACCCCCGGGAGATTATATAATGAATTTTTACCGACCAAAATACGTGTCGTGTATGAAAACGGAGTCCGGAGAGCACACGAGGTGCCCACGAGGTAGGGGGCGCGCCTAGTAGGGTAGGGCGTACCCTCCACCCTCGTGGAGCCCTCATGTCCTCCCCGGACTGCTGCTTATTTTTCTATTTTTCTAAATATTCTAAAACGGAGAAATATTGCCTTAGAAATTGTTTTGGAGTCGGTTTACTTACCGTATCACATACCTATTCCTTTTTGGTGTCTGAAACGTTCCGGAAAGTGTCCTTTATGTATTCCTCCGGGGTTACGGTTTCGATAACATTGGTTTCAACATTTATGGGATTACCTGAGATGTAGTGTTTGATTCTTTGACCGTTCACCACCTTCGGATTGGTACCTTCGAAGTTGTTGATTTTTATGGCACCAGAACGGTAGACCTCCTCGATAACATAAGGACCTTCCCATTTAGAGAGAAGTTTTCCTGCAAAAAAATCTTAAACGAGAGTTGTATAGCAATACATAATCACCTACATTAAACTCACGCTTTTGTATCCTTTTGTCATGCCATCTTTTAACTTTTTCTTTAAACAACTTGGCATTTTCGTAGGCTTGGGTTCTCCATTCATCAAGTGAGCTAATATCAAATAACCTCTTCTCAGCGGCAAGTTTAAAATCATAATTAAGTTCTTTAATAGCCCAATAAGCCTTGTGTTCTAGTTCGAGAGGTTAGTGACATGCTTTTCCATAGACCATTTTATACGGAGACATACCCATAGGATTTTTATATGCAGTTCTATAGGCCCATAATGCGTCATCAAGTTTCTTGGACCAATTCTTTCTAGACCTAATAACAGTATTTTGCAAAATTAATATGAGCTCTCTATTACTCAATTCTACTTGCCCACTAGACTGAGGGTGATAAGGAGATGCAATTCTATGATTAACATCATATTTAGCAAGCATTTTACAGAAAGCACCACGAATAAAATGTGAACCACCATTAGTCATTTAATATCTAGGGACTCCAAATCTTGGGAAAATAACTTCTTTAAGCATTTTAATAGAAGTGTTATGATCAGCACTACTAGTTGGAATAGCTTGTACCCACTTAGTAACGTAATCAACAACAACTAAAATATGTGTATAACCATTAGAGGAAGGAAAATGTCCCATATAGTCAAAGCCCCAAACATCAAATGGTTCAATAACAAGTGAATAATTCATAGGCGTTTCTTGACGTCTACTAATATTACCAATTCTTTGACATTCATCACAAGATAAGACAAACTTACGGGCATCCTTGAAGAGAGTAGGCCAATAAAAACCAGATTGCAGTACCTTATGTGCAGTTCTATCTCCAGCATGGTGTCCTCCATAAGCTTCGGAGTGACACTTGCGTAGGATCTGTTCCTGTTCATGCTTAGGTACACAACGTATAATAACACCATCCACTCCTTCTTTATAAAGATGTGGGCCATCCCAAAAGTAATGCCTCAAGTCATAGAAGAACTTTTTCTTTTGCTGCTATGTGAAACTAGGTGGTATAAACTTAGCAACAATGTAATTAGCATAATCAGGATACCATGGTGCAGTTGAGAAGCATTTATGACATTTAATTGCTCATCAGGAAAGCTATCATCAATAGGTAGTGGGTCATCAAGCACATTTTCTAACCTAGACAAGTTGTCTGCAACGGGGTTCTCAGCTCCTTTTCTATCAACAATATCCAAATCAAATTCTTGTAGTAATAGAACCCATCTAATAAGTCTAGGTTTAGCATCTTTCTTTTCCATAAGATATTTAATAGCAGCATGATCAGTGTGAATAGTTACTTTAGAATCAACAATATAAGGCCTAAACTTATCACAAGCAAATACAACTGCTAAGAATTCTTTTTCAGTAGTAGCATAGTTTCTTAGAGCATTGTCTAGAGTTTTACTAGCATATTGAATAACATTTAGTTTCTTATCAACTCTTTGTCCTAGAAGATCACCTACAACATAATCACTAGCATCACACATAATTTCAAAGGGTAAATTCCAATCAGGTGGCTGAACAATAGGTGCAGAGATCAATGCTTTCTTAAGTATTTCAAATGCTTCTACACAATCATCATCAAAGACAAATGGTATATCTTTTTATAATAAATTAGTCAGAGGCCGAGAGATTTTTGAGAAGTCCTTAATGAACCTCCTATAAAAACCGGCATGACCAAGGAAACTTCTTATACCTTTGATGTCCTTGGGACATGGCATCTTTTCAATAGCATCAACCTTGGCTTTATCAACTTCAATACCTCTTTCAGAAACTTTATGCCCAAGACATTACCTTCATTAACCATAAAGTGGCACTTTTCCCAATTCAAGACAAGATTAGTTTCTTCACATCTCTGCAAAACTCGATCAAGGTTGCTCAAGCAGTCATCAAAAGAAGATCCATAGATGGAGAAGTCGTCCATGAAAACCTCACAAATCTTTTCACAAAAGTCAAAGAATATAGCCATCATGCATCTTTGAAAGGTAGCAGGTGTATTACATAAACCAAAAGGCTATAAGCAAAAGTACCAAAAGGGCATGTAAAAGTAGTCTTTGATTGATCTTTAGCTGACATAGGTATTTGAGAGAAACCAGAATAACCATCTAGAAAGCAAAAATGTGTATGTTTAGATAATATTTCTAGCATTTGATTAATAAAAGGTAAGGGGTAATGATCTTTTTTAGTAGCCTTATTTAATTTGCGGAAATCAATTACAATCCTGTAACCTGTAATAATTCTTTGAGGAATCAATTCATCTTTATCATTAGGAACAGTAATACCTCCCTTCTTAGGGACACAATGGACAGGGCTTACCCACTGACTATCAACAATGGGATAAATTATACCTGCCTCAAGGAGCTTTAGTATCTCCTTTCTTACCACTTCTTTCATTTTAGGATTCGGCCGGCGTTGATGATCACAAACTGGTTTATCATCTTCTTCCAAATTAATTTTATGTTAACATAGAGTGGGACTAATGCCCTTAAGATCATCAAGAGTATACCCAATAGCAGCGCGGTGCTTCTTCAGAGTTTTCAATAATCTCTCTTCCTCATGCTCTGAAAGGTTAGCACTAATGATAACAGGATATATCTTTTTCTCATCAAGATAAGCATATTTAAGAGTATCAGGTAATGGTTTAAGCTCAAACACGGGATCACCCTTGGGTGGAGGAGGATCCCCTAGGATTTCAACAGGTAAATTGTTTTTCAGAATAGGTTCCTGTTTAAAGAATACTTGATCTAATTCCCTTCTTTCATTCATAAACATATCATTTTCATGGTCTAGCAAGTATTGTTCTAAAGGATCACTAGGAGGTACGACAATAGAAGCAAGACCAATAATTTCATCCTTACTAGGTAAATCTTCTTCATGGTGTTGTCTACTAAATTTAGAAAAATTAAATTCATGAGTCATATCATCTAAACCGATAGTAACATCATCTCTTTTGCAATCTATGGTAGCATTAACAGTATTTAAGAAGGGTCTACCAAATATAATGGGACAAAAGCTATCTTGTGGGGAACCAAGAACAAGAAAATCAACAGGATATTTAGTTTTCCCACACAAGACTTCAACATCTCTAACAATTCCCATTGGTGAAATAGTATCTCTATTAGCAAGTTTAATTGTGACATCAATTTCTTCTAACTCAATAGGTGCAATGTCATGCATAATTTCTTTGTATAAGTCAATGAGAGGCGATTTCCTATGCATGGTGGTAGCTACGCACGCATGGTGGCAGCTACATATCCTTTGGCATAAGTGCCTTTTTTATATATGAGGTGTTGGGTTTCTTATGGCATCGGCACAAGTGCATTTTTGTTGTACAAAAATAACCTTTTCTCACTTCTCTTTGTCTTTTTTATTTCCTTTTCAAAACAAGTGCCTTTTTGTTGTGTAAAAATGGCCTTTCCTCACTTCTCTCACTCTTTTTGCTTGTCTTTTTGGTATAATTGTGTGTTTGCTTGCCTGGATGGTCCAAAGTAATGATATTTTTATTATAGAGTTATTTTTCATAGTCCAAAATAATTTACCAAAGTAATTAGAGATAAAAATTGGGGCCGTGCGTAGCTACCACCATGGGTAGCAAATTATTTCTGATAAGTCAATAGGTATTGCACTAGCACTAGAACCCATATCACATAAGCCATGATAACAATGATCTCCTATTTTAACAGAAATAACAGGCATGCCTACCACAGGTCTAGGTTTATCTATATCACGGGGTTTAGCAATTCTAGCAGTTTCATTACAGAAATAAATAATATGCCCATCTATATTATCAGACAAGAGATCTTTAACAATAGCAATATTAGGTTCAACTTTAAGTTGCTTAGGAGGTGTATATGTTTTAATATTGCTTTTACGAACTACGGTTGAAGCTTTAGCATGATCCTTTATCCTAACAGGGAAAGGTGGTTTCTCAACATAAGAAGTAGGAACAATAGGATCATTATAAGTGATAGTCTTTTCTTCAACTTTAATAGGTGCAACTACTTTTACTTCTATGGGAGGATGATATTTAAACCACTTCTCCTTGGGGAGATCAACATAGGCAGCAAAAGATTAACAGAAAGAGGCTACTATCTCAGAGTTAAGTCCATATTTAGTGCCAATTTTATGAAAAATATCGGTAGCCATAAAAGATTTAACACAATCAAAACTAGGTGTCATACCTGACTCCTTACCATTGTCGTGGTCCCAATCTTCAGAGTTGCGTTTAATTCTTTCCAATAAATCCCATTTGAATTCAATAGTCTTCATCATAAAAGAGCCAACACAAGAAGTATCAAGCATGGTGCGATTGTTACCAGAAAGCCGAGCATAAAATTATTGAATAATCATTTCTCTTGAGAGCTCATGATTGGGGCATGAATATAACATTGATTTAAGCCTCCCCCAAGCTTGAGCGATGCTTTCTCCTTCACAAGGCCAAAAATTATATATATAATTGCGATCACGATGAACAAGATGCATAGGATAAAACTTCTGATGAAATTCCAATTTCAATCGTTTGTAATTCCAAGACCTCATATCATCACATAGCCTATACCATGTCGATGCATCTCCCCTCAAAGATTTGGGAAAGACCTTCTTCTTAACAAAATCTCCGGGTACACCTGCAAGCTTAAATAATCCACAAACTTGATCCACATATATCAGATGTTCATGAGGATGTTTTGTTCCATCTCCTAGAAAAGGATTAGCTAGCAGTTTTTCTATCATACCCGAAGGAACTTCAAAGAAAGCATTTTCATTTTCATTTTCAGTAGGTTCAGCAGGTTGAGGAGCAACTCTTTGCTCTACTGGTCGGGGTGAAGATACCCTGAACAAGCCCCTCAGAGGATTACCTTCCATGGTAACAAGTGACAGTAAATTTCAGCACACTATATAAATTTTTCCTTACCAAATTCCACCTACCAAAGACGCTTCACTCCCCGGCAACGGCGCCAGAAAAGAGTCTTGATGACCCACAAGTATAGGGGATCTATCATAGTCCTTTCGATAAGTAAGAGTGTCGAACCCAACGAGGAGCAGAAGGAAATGATAAGCGGTTTCCAACAAGGTATTCTCTGCAAGTACTGAAATAAGTGGTAACAGATAGTTTTGTGATAGGATAATTTGTAACGAGCAACAAGTAACAAAAGTAAATAAAGTGCAGAAAGGTGGCCCAATCCTTTTGTAGCAAAGGACAAGCCTGGACAAACTCTTATAAGATGTAAAGCGCTCTTGAGGACACATGGGAATATCGTCAAGCTACTTTTCATCACGTTCATATGATTCATGTTCGGTACTTTGATAATTTGGTATGTGGGTGGACCGGTGCTTGGGTGCTGCCCTTACTTGGACAAGCATCCCACTTATGATTAACCTCTATTGCAAGCATCCGCAAATACAACAAAAGTATTAAGGTAAACCTAACCATAGCATGAAACATATGGATCCAAATCAGCCGCTTACGAAGCAATGCGTAAACTAGGGTTTAAGCTTCTGTCACTCTAGCAACCCATCATCTACTTATTACTTCCCAATGCCTTACTCTAGGCCCAAATAATGGTGAAGTGTCATGTAGTCGACGTTCACATAACACCAATAGAGGAGAGACAACATACATATCATCAAAATATCGAACGAATACCAAATTCACATGACTACTAATAGCAAGACTTCTCCCATGTCCTCAGGAACAAAAGTAACTACTCAAAAAGCATAAACATGTTCATAATCAAATGGGTATTAATATGCATATAGGATCTGAACATATGATCTTCTACCAATTAAACCAACTAGCATCAACTACAAGGAGTAATTAACACTACTAGCAACCTACTAGCACCAATCCAGGACTTGAAGACAAGAATTGGATACAAGAGATGAACTAGGGTTTTGAGATGAGATGGTGCTGATAAAGATGTTGATGGAGATTGCCCTCTCCCGATGAGAGGAGCGTTGGTGATGAAGATGGCGATGATTTCCCCCTCCGGGAGGGAAGTTTCCTCGCCAGAACAGCTCCGCCAGAGCCCTAGATTGGTTCCGCCAAGGTTCCGCCTTGTGGCGGCGGAGTTTCGTCCGAGAAGATGACTTATGATTTTTTCCCATCGAAAGACTCCATATAGCAGAAGATGGCCACCGGAGGGCCACCAGGGGGCCCACGAGGTAGGGGGGCGCGCCCTGGGGGGTAGGGCGCGCCCCCACCCTCGTGGGAAGGGTGAGGCCCCCCTGGTGAGGTTCTTGTGCTCAGTATTTTTTTATATATTTGGAAAACATCATCTGTGAAGTTTCAGGACTTTTGGAGCTGTGCAGAATAGGTCTCTAATATTTGCTCCTTTTCCAGCCCAGAATCCCAGCTGCCGGCATTCTCCCTCTTTATGTAAACCTTGTAAAATAAGAGAGAATAGGCATAAGTATTGTGACATAATGTGTAATAACAACCCATAATGCAATAAATATTGATATAAAAGCATGATGCAAAATGGACGTATCAATGCACATCACTATAAGCCTTGCAAGCATTGTAACTAATGAGTTAGTTGCGGGATGATGTATTACGGAACGAGTAAAGAGACTTGTTGCTAACGAGATTGAACTAGGTATTGAGATACCGATGATCGAATCTCGGGCAAGTAACATACCGATAACAACGGGAACAACGTATGTTGTTATGCGGTTTGACCGATAAAGATCTTCGAAGAATATGTAGGAGACAATATGAGCATCCAGGTTCCGCTATTGGTTATTGACCGGAGACATGTCTCGGTCATGTCTACATAGTTCTTGAACCCGTAGGGTCCGCACGCTTAAAGTTCGGTGACGATTTGTATTATGAGTTATGTGATTTGATGTACCGAAGGTAGTTCGGAGTCTCGGATGAGATCGGGGACATGACGAGGAGTCTCGAAATGGTCGAGACATAAAGATCGATATATTGGACGACTATATTCGAACATCGGTAAGGTTCTGAGTGATTCGGGTATTTTTTGGAGTACCAGAGAGTTAGGGAATTCGTATTGGGCCTTAATGGGCCATACGGGAAAGGAGAGAAAGGCCTCAAAAGGTGGCCGCACCCCTCCTCATGTTCTGGTCCGAATTGGAATAGGGAAGGGGGCGCCCCCTTCCTTCCTTCTCCTTTTCCCTTCCCCTTTTCCTATTCCATATGGGAGGAGGAATCCTACTAGGACTAGGGAGTCCTAGTAGGACTCCACACTTCTGGCGCGCCCTAGGGGATGGCCGGCCTCCCCTCCTCCATCCTTTATATACAGGGGCAGGGGGCACCCTAGAACACAACAGTTGATCTCTTGATCTCTTAGCCATGTGCGGTGCCCCCTCCACCATATTCCACCTTGATCATATCGTAGCGGTGCTTAGGCGAAGCCCTGCGTCGGTAGCAACATCATCACCGTCACCACGCCGTCGTGCTGATGGAACTCTCCCGTGAAGCTCTGCTAGATCGGAGTTCGCGGGACGTCATCGAGCTGAACGTGTGCTGAACTCGGAGGTGCCGTGCGTTCGGTACTTGGATCGGTCGGATCGTGAAGACGTACGACTACATCATCTGTGTTGTGCTAATGCTTCCGTTTTCGGTCTACGAGGGTATGTAGACAACACTCTCCCCTCTCGTTGCCATGCATCACCATGAGCATGTGTGTGCGTAGGAATTTTTTTTGAAATTACTACGTTCCCCAACACCGGAAACTTAGTACATGTCTGAATACATAGACAAACAAAGTGTCCCTAGTATCCCTCTACTTGACTAGCTCGTTAATCAAAGATGGTTAAGTTTCCTAGCCATAGACATGTGTTGTCATTTGATGAACGACATCACATCATTAGAGAATGATGTCATGGACTAGACCCATCTGTTAGCTTAGCATTATGATAATTTAGTTTATTGCTATTGCTTTCTTCATGAATTATACAAGTTCCTATGACTATGAGATTATGCAACTCCCGAATACCGGAGGAACACCTTGTGTGCTATCAAACGTCACAACGTAACTGGGTGATTATAAAGATGCTCTACAAGTGTCTCCGGTGGTGTTTGTTGACTTGGCATAGATCGAGATTATGATTTGTCACTCTGTGTATCGGAGAGGTATCTCTGGGAACTCTCGGTAATGCACATCACTATAAGCCTTGCAAGCAATGTGACTAATGAGTTAGTTACGGGATGATGCATTATGGAATGAGTAAAGAGACTTTCCAGTAATGAGATTGAACTAGGTATGATGATACCAACGATCGAATCTCGGGCAAGTAACATACCTATGACAAAGGGAACAACGTATGTTGTTATGCGGTTTGACCAATAAAGATCTTCGTAGAATATGCAGGAGCCAATATGAGCATCCAGGTTCCGCTATTGGTTATTGACCAGACATGAGCCTCGGTCATGTCTACATAGTTCTCGAACCCGTAAGGTCCGCATGCTTAACGTTCGATGACGATCGGTATTATGAGTTTATATGTTTTGATGTACCGAAGATAGTTCGGAGTCCCGGATGAGATCATGGACATGATGAGGAGTCTCCACATGGTCGAGACATAAATATTGATATATTGGATGACTATATTCGGACACCGACATGATTTCGAGGTGTATCGAGTATTTACCGGAGTATCGGGGGGGGGGGGGGGGGGGTTACCGGAACCCCTGGGGGGTTATTGGGCCTCATGGGCCTAGTAGTTGAAGAGAGGAGGAAGGCCAAGAGGTGGCGCGCGCCCCCTAGCCCAAACCGAATTGGACTAGGGGGCCAGCCCCCCTTTCCTTCTCTCCTCCCTCTCCTCCCCCCTTCTCCTAGTTGAAATAGGAAAGGGGGGGGGACGAATCCTACTTGGAGTAGGATTGCCCCCCTTGGCATGCCTCCTCCCATTGGCCGGCGTTTGATACGTCTTCGTCGTATCTACTTTTCCAAACACTTTTGCCCTTGTTTTGGACTCTAACTTGCATGATTTGAATGGAACTAACCCGGACTGACGCTGTTTTCAGTAGAATTACCATGGTGTTATTTATGTGCAGAAACAAAAGTTCTCGGAATGACCTGAAACTTCACGGGACAACTTTTCGGAAAATATAAAAAATCCTTGCAAAAGATGAAGGCCAGGGGGCCTACCACCTATCCACGAGGGTGGGGGCACGCCCCCCTACCTCGTGGGCCCCTGGAGCTTCTCCGACTCCAACTCCAACTCTATATATTGTGTTTCAGGGAGAAAAAAAATCAGAGAGACGAATTCATTGCGTTTTACGATACGGAGCCGCCGCCAAGCCCTAAAACCTCTCGGGAGGGCTGATCTGGAGTCCGTTCGGGGCTCCGGAGAGGGGAATCTGTCACCGTCGTGATCATCAACCATCCTCCATCACCAATTTCATGATGCTCACCGCCGTGCGTGAGTAATTCCATCGTAGGCTTGCTGGACGGTGATGGGTTGGATGGGATCTATCATGTAATCGAGTTAGTTTTGTTAGGGTTTGATCCCTAGTATCCACTATGTTCTGAGATTGATGTTGCTATGACTTTGCTATGCTTAATGCTTGTCACTAGGGCCCGAGTGCCATGATTTCAGATCTGAACCTATTATGTTTTCATCAATATATGAGAGTTCTTGATCCTATCTGGCAAGTCTATAGTCACCTATTATGTGTTATGATCCGTTAACCCCGAAGTGACAATAATCGGGATACTTATCAGTGATGACCGTAGTTTGAGGATTTCATGTGTTCACTATGTGTTAATGATTTGTTCCGGTACTCTATTAAAAGGAGGCCTTAATATACCTTAGTTTCCGTAAGGACCCCGCTGCCACGGGAGGGTAGGACAAAAGATGTCATGTAAGTTCTTTTCCATAAGCACGTATGACTATATTCGGAATACATGCCTACATTACATTGATGAACTGGAGCTAGTTCTGTGTCACCCTAGGTTATGGCTGTTACATGATGAACCGCATCTGGCATAATTCTCCATCATTGATCCATTGCCTACGAGCTTTCCATATATTGTTCTCCGCTTATTTACTTTTCGTTGCTATTGCTATCATCACTACAAAATACCAAAAACACTACTTTTGCTACCGTTACCACTACTATCATATTACTTTGCTACTAAACACTTTGCTGCAGATATTAAGTTTCCAGGTATGGTTGAATTGATAACTCAGCTGCTAATACTTGAGAATATTCTTTGGCTCCCCTTGTGTCGTGGAATTGTCTCGGCAGATGTCCTTTTGCAAGGACTTAGTCGTGGAGCCATCGCAACTAGAAGCTTAAAGGGGTTAATCGGGACAAGGACACGCGAGGTTTATACTAGTTCAGCCCCTTACGGTGAAGGAAGGCCTACGTCTAGTTGGGTTGGAATTGCTTGAGGTTTCGATGACCAGGGAGCGAGATACGCTATGCCTGGTTCTCGATCAGTTGTTTCTCGCCCCAAGCCGCTGGCGGGTCGTCCCCTTATATACTCGGGTTGACGCCCTGCGGCCTACAGAGTCCCGACCGGCTCATAAACAGTCTCCGGCTCGGCGACTAGTTACTTCTACCTTACAGTATAAGTTGTACCATCATGGCGGTTTATCTTTACGGGCCTCAGAGTCGCCTGTGGGCCTTTAAGCCTTTTAGTGAACCGCCATCTTCATGCCTTGGTCTTGGGCTTCTGATGAACCTCTATTTGCGTAACCCGACCTCTCCTGGATGGCTTACACAAATAGTCATATCCCCAACATTAGGCCCCAGATTGATTTGAACCGGTTCATGTCAATCTTTGAAAACCTTATGAACTGGCCTTTAGTCTTCTGTCTTGCGTGAAAATTGTAACCCGCCGTGACGTCATCCTCTGGCTCCGGGTTAAATCATCGTGACATCATCTTCAATAAAACTTATATTTTAATTCATCATATCTTCAACGGATCTTTGCCTTTACTGACCCTCCCGAAAATCGAGGCGTCGGGGCCGCTGGATAATGATGTCTTGGTCTCCTCATTTCTCGCGCCGTCTCAGTCGGTCCTCCTTATAAATAGGCGCGACCTAGGTCTTTTTCATTTCCTCCGGTCGTCTTCTTCCTCGCACTCCCTCTTCTGCCGCTCGAGCTCCGCCGCCGCCACCGTCGGAAACCTCGTCTTCACCGACTCAGGCCGCTGCATCACCCTGTTTTTTGACCAGAGAACAACGACAACCCTCCGCAGTTCTTCCACATCGATGAGTTCTCTTTCCCCCCTTTCTCAGATCTGCATTAGTACTGTCGTGAGTTCGTCGACGTTCATCATCGCCCGACGCAACCTCCATTAGTTCTTACCTCTAATACCTTGTTCAGATCGTAAAAACCACATAGAACTGCTGCGGAGGATGTTGTGTGCTTATTCTGTTTGAAAATAGATCTCATTTCCTTGTTTTGGAAGCCCTCCTTGAGTATATGAACTTCCATGTACTGTTTTAGGTCTAGAATTTTTTCCTTTCCAGAGCATCGTTTGATCCAAAATAATAATTGCAATTTGTGAAACCTGTTTGCTCCACACTTAGCCAAAAGCTGTGTCTGTTGACTCTGTTTCAGCCATAGTAGTCCATGTAACCGGTTTAAGATAATACTGGCTGTCAGCACCGCTTGCCTCTGGCGACTTAAGAAAACCTTAATCATCTTTAACACCTGCAGCTGTTAAACATTATCACATAGTTACCTGTATGTCATTAGGCCCCCTTCTTAAGCCGCCATCTTAAATAACCCAATAATATTTATTCTCCGGGTTATAATAAACCGGAAAATTTCCTTTATCGTGTTGTAGGCTTCAATTTACCCAATGGCACCCAAAGCTGTTAAACCTCCGGTTACCTGCAATTGGGTCCCATCCATTGTTACAGAGAGCAAACTGTCCGAGTTTGTAAAGTCTGGCCATCTGCCCAAGAAGGATATCATGTATTATCGTGCTCCTGACCCGTCTGAAGAGAAACCTCAACCCAAGGAAGGGGAGGTGATCATTTTTACCGATCACATGAGCCAGGGATTTGCTCCTCCCGGTTCAAAATTCTTTAGAGACGTTTTGCACTTCTTTGACTTAAGACCTCAAGACATCGGGCCCAATTCCGTGTCAAATATCTGCAACTTCCAAGTTTTCTGTGAGGTCTAGCTTGGAGAAGAACCCAGCCTACTTTTGTTCAGGGAATTGTTCTATTTGAACCGGCAGAATGAGCGGGCCAACGGGCCCAGTCTGGAGCTTGGTGGCATATCGATTCAAAGGCGGAGAGACTGCCTGTTCCCTTATGCTGAATTGCCGAGTCATCCAAAGGACTGGAACCAGACATGGTTCTACTGCCAAGATACTTCTCCGGCTGGTGAAAGCCCGCTGCCCGGCTTCCGTGCATTGCGCCTTGAACCTACTCACCCGCTGCCGGATAAGTTGACTGCTATTGAACGTCTGCCACTCACCCCCAAGATCAAGAAGATTAAAGCTCTTTTAGGGAACGGCTTAGATGGCATTGACCTGGTCCGAGTCTGGGTTGCTTGGAGAATAATTCCGTTAAGCCGCCGCCCCAACTTAATGTGTAATTATTCAGGCGAGAAAGATGACCCTCAGCGTCATAGTCCTGACGACTTACCAGATGACGTAGTGGAAGCTACAACTTGGTCTTTGTTGAAAGAGGGCATAGTGAATAGTAACGCTTTCGGCTTACTACCTTTTTGCAAGAAGAACCCGGCCCCTGCAGTAAGTTTCCAGCCGCCGGGTTATTTTTTATCATGTTATACTGTATTCTTACGCATAACCCTTTATAACCTTTTACAGGCAAATGATAACTTCTGGAAAATTCAATATGATCATGAGGCGGCCAAGAAAGCCAGGGCGGCCAAGAGAGCCGAAAGGAAAACCGCCAAGCCCACCACTTCAAGGAAAAGGAAGCCAAGCGCTTCTGAGCTGTTTCAGCTTGATGATTCTGATGATAATGAGGAAGAGGTAACTTTTTAATTTCCCTTTCTCCTTTACCACTACCTTACTGATATTAACCTTCTTTCAGGAAGACACGGGCAACAGCCAACCTGTCGAGGAAGAGGTAACTATAATCTCCTCCGACTCCGAGCTTCGGCCGCGTCAGAAAATTCGAAGAGTAACCCGGAAAGTAAGATTTTCACACCCTTTGGCTTACCAAGATCCCGACTTTCTTTTGAAGCAACAACAATTTGAAAAACGGAGGCAGATCTGGACCAGCAAGGATGCAGAGCTATACTCCGGCTTGCCTGACACAACCCGGAAGCGTCAGACTGAGGTTATCTCCAACTTATACCCTTTTTTACCTTTGGCGGGTCTAATCCGTCAACCTCTCAATTCCTCTGACTCCAATTACCAGGATACCTCTCCTTCATCCGGCGAGTCCATGCAATCAAACATGCCGACTTTTAAGACTGCCCCTGGGTAATATCAATTTATTCACGTTATGTTTTTCTTTATTCATGTTTCTTTACTTATTTCTCTACTTTGCCCACAGCGTGCAGGTTAATCCCAGGAAGAAAACCAAGAAGGATAAACTGGCCCAAACCCCTGTGGTGACTGAACCAGAACAGGGTATAGCTGCTCCCAACTCTTCCACACATCAACCGCCGCCTGAGCCGGCTCAAGATATTGCAGCACCAACTTCTGACCCGCCTGCTGAAGATATTCTTGATGGTTCTGTTAACCCGGAGGCACCTAGCCCAGTCAAAACGACTAACCCAGAAGTGGAATTTCTCAAGGCTCAATTCGTTGAGCCGGCCAGGCCCACCGTCCTTGCCAAATGTTCGGCTAAAGAGGAGTTGCTAGAACGCCGTAAGGCCAAGATGGATATCACCGACTATACTCATTTGAGTATTGGAGAGATCGTCTCAGGCTATATCAACCAGGTGCAAAACAGCCGTGACCTGGAAATTGACATGGTGAAGCAAATACAGAAAAAAATCGAAGGTATGACTTATGCTTCCTTACTTTCAATCATACTTACTGTACCAGCCCCCAAGTCTATTGCTTATGAATAAATATGCTGTAGACTTAGAAAAATTGTTAGAGTTGCTTGCCCGGCTTAAAGAAAAATATTTAAACCGGATGTAACACAATACCTTTAACTTGCGATACACATTAGCCCCCAAGTGCCAAGTATCTTTGCTTGCAAAGTATTTGGGACATAATATCCAGGACCGGCTTAATAATTTAGAAAGCTTCGGTATACATTAGCCCCCAAGTGTCAAGTATCTTTGCTTGCAAAGTGCTTGGGACTTAATATTATTTACCGTAATCTTGACTACTATCTGGTGCAATGCAGGCCACCATAAGTCAATTTGAATCGGAGATTGCTGACCTGAAGAACCGCCTGGCAGCCCAGGAGATTTAAATTCAAAAGGCTAACTCCAAATTTGAATTCAGCGTCTCTGAACAAGAGAAGCTGAAGAAAAATTTTGAGTCAGAGAAGAAAATTTGGACTGACGAAAAGGCCGGACTGGTGACCCGGGCTGAGACAGCAGAGGCGTCACTGGCAAGTGCAACAGGCGAACTGACCGGCTTACAACACCAGATATCTCGGATGGTCTCAGCGACTTTGGTAAGTTATTTTAAGCAAGCATTAAATATTGTAAACATTCCTTCAATTGTTACCTGAGGTTTACCTTATACTTACCAATACAGGCCCCAGGAGCACAAACCTCAAACAGAATATGCTGATCAAATTGAAGGCGGTGTATACTCTAGTAGAGTAACTATACATCGGGTCACAACGTGCCTTGGCCGTTGTAGCCTTATCAAATGATGTGCCCCACCTCTTGCAAGATGTGTTACAACGGCTTGCTATACTTCCTCAGCGGATTCAAGAGTTGAGACGGGCCCAAGCAAGAGCCGGAGCAATAGCCGCTTTGAGTCGGGCCAAAGCCTGGTTACCAGAGCTAGACCCGGCCGACATCGCTCTTGGGTATCCAAGTTTAAAGGAGGATGGCACTCCATTTGATGAAAAGGATTTCACCACCTGCGTGAGGGATATACGCCCTGTGGCCACTCAAATTGGAAATGACACTGACCTCACCAAGTATCAGCTGGGTTATGACAAGGAGAATCAGAGAATCCCCACGCCGCATTATGACGATGTCAGCTTGATCCCTCCAATCCGTAAGCACACCTTTGCCCCTGAAGTCGACCCAACCGGTTTAGTAGATGATGAAGCTGAGTTTGAGGCCTTGAGTGGCATTGACTGGGCCTCATCATCCTTCCAGGACAAAGCAGCCGGCGGAGGGGCGGAGAAGGATAACCCGGAGGCTTCAAGTCAACCCCAAGAGTAGATTGCCAGGCGCCACCTGCTTATGTCATTGTAGAAAAACAACGCCGCATCATTCAGACTCGGGGAGTCTTGTAACAGAGTAGAAAATACTTTGAGTTTTGCTATGCCTTTGCGCATGCTTATGGCCCTTAATACTTGCATAAGACGTCATCACTATGCACTTTGTAGTTTATATGAATCTGTTATGTCCTTTGCAGAAATGTCTTGCACTGCCCTGTGATGCTTACGGATGCTTTTCCGGCTTATATAAGCCAATCCCTGAGGGTAAGTTTAACTCTTGAAAATTGGCACATAAAAGTTCACCTGGTACTTAACAACCTTATGTAACCAATTTTAATCCTGGAGGATTGCAATGTACTCCATTGTATTTTCAAGAGGGTCGCAAGATATCCAATGTTGATACTTGTAAAATATGATGAACAAAAGGGTTTCTGATTCGAATACGATCAGTGAACCATTCCAAAGGGGTTGAGCTAAGATCCGGATACGATCTGTTAGCTCCCAGTGGCTGTGGCAATGCCGATCAAGTGGGTATCGACAGCTATGTTCTCTTTGGTTCGAATACGACCTATGTTTGAACAGGAAGCCCCCAAGTGACCATTGTTAGAAATATGCCCTAGAGGCAATAATAAAAGCATTATTATTATATTTCCTTGTTCATGATAATTGTCTTTTATTCATGCTATAATTGTGTTATCCGGAAATCGTAATACATGTGTGAATAATAGACACCAACATGTCCCTAGTAAGCCTCTAGTTGACTAGCTCGTTGATCAACATATAGTCATGGTTTCCTGACTATGGACATTGGATGTCATTGATAACGGGATCACATCATTAGGAGAATGATGTGATGGACAAGACCCAATCCTAAACATAGCATAAGATCATATAGTTCGTTTGCTAGAGTTTTCCAATGTCAAGTATCTTTTCCTTAGACCATGAGATCGTGTAACTCCCGGATACCGTAGGAGTGCTTTGGGTGTACCAAACGTCACAACGTAACTGGGTGACTATAAAGGTATACT
>NC_053023.1:684489687-684500047 GCF_003073215.2 Triticum urartu | reverse complement strand
CCAGGACTCCAAACTACCTTCGGTACATCAAAACATATAAACTCATTATACCGATCGCCACAGAACTTTAAGCGTGCGGACCCTACGGGTTCGAGAACTATGTAGACATGACCGAGAAACGTCTCCGGTCAATAACCAATAGCGGAACCTGGATGTTCATATTGGCTCCTACATATTCTACGAAGATCTTTACCGGTCAAACCGCATAACAACATACATTGTTCCCTTTGTCATCGGTATGTTACTTGCCCGAGATTCGATCATCGGTATCTCAATACCTAGCTCAATCTCGTTACCGGCAAGTCTCTTTACTCGTTCCGTAATGCATCATCTCACAACTAGCTCATTAGTCATATTGCTTGCAAGGCTTATAGTGATGTGCATTATCGAGAGGGCCCAGAGATACCTCTCTGACAATCGGAGTGACAAATTCTAATCTCGATCTATGCCAACTCAACAAGTACCATCGGAGACACCTGTAGAGCACCTTTATAATCACCCAGTTACGTTGTGAAGTTTGGTAGCACACAAAGTGTTCCTCCGGTAATCGGGAGTTGCATAATTTCATAGTCATAGGAACATGTATAAGTCATGAAGAAAGCAATAGCAGTAAACTTAAACGATCAAGTGCTAAGCTAATGGAATGGGTCAAGTCAATCACATGATTCTCCTAATGATGTGATCCCATTAATCAAATGACAACTCATGTCTATGGCTAGGAAACTCAACCATCTTTGATTAATGAGCTAGTCAAGTAGAGGCATACTAGTGACACAATTTTTGTCTATGTATTCACACATGTATTATGTTTCCGGTTAATACAATTCTACCATGAATAATAAACAGTTATCATGATATGAGGAAATGAATAATAAATTTATTATTGCCTCTAGGGCATATTTCCTCCAGTATCCCACTTGCACTAGAGTCAATAATCTAGATTACATAGTAATGATTCTAACACCCATGGAGTCTTGGTGTTGATCATGTTTTGCTCGTGGAAGAGGCTTAGTCAAAGGGTCTGCAACATTCAGATCCATATGTATCTTGCAAATCTCTATGTCTCCCACCTGGACTTGATCCCGGATGGAATTGAAGCGTCTCTTGATGTGCTTGGTTCTCTTGTGAAATCTGGATTCCTTTGCCAAGGCAATTGCACCAGTATTGTCACAAAAGATTTTCTTTGATCCCGATGCACTAGGTATGACACCTAGATCGGATATGAACTCCTTCATCCAGACTCCTTCATTTGCTGCTTCCGAAGCAGCTATGTATTCTGCTTCACATGTAGATCCCGCCACGACGCTTTGTTAAATGCACCAACTGATAGCTCCACCGTTCAATGTAAACACTTATCCGGTTTGCAATTTAGAATCGTCCGGATCAGTGTTAAAGCTTGCATTGACGTAACCATTTACGACGAGCTCTTTGTCACCTCCATAAACGAGAAACATATCCTTAGTCCTTTTCAGGTATTTCAGGATGTTCTTGACCGCTGTCCAGTGATCCATTCCAGAATTACTTTGGTACCTCCCTGCTAATAAAATAGCAAGGTACACATCAGGTCTGGTACACAGCATTGCATACATGATAGAGCCTATTGCCGAAGCATAGGGAACACTTTTCATTTTCTCTCTATCTTCTGCAGTGGTCGGGCATTGAGTCTGACTCAACTTCACACCTTGTAACACAGGCAAGAACCCTTTCTTTGCTTGATCCATTTTGAACTTTTTCAAAACTTTGTCAAGGTATGTGCTTTGTGAAAGTCCAATTAAGCGTCTTGATCTTTCTCGATAGATCTTGATGCCCAATATGTAAGCAGCTTCATCGGGGTCTTTCATTGAAAAAAAATCTTATTCAAGTATCCTTTTATGCTATCCAGAAATTCTATATCATTTCCAATTAGCAATATGTCATCCACATATAATATCAGAAATGCTACAGAGCTCCCACTCACTTTCTTGTAAATACAGGCTTCTCCAAAAATATGTATAAAACCATATGCTTTGATCACACTATCAAAACGTTTATTCCAACCCCGAGAGGCTTGCACCAGTCCATAAATGGATCGCTGAAGCTTGCACACTTTGTTAGCTCCCTTTGGATCGACAAAACCTTCCGGTTGCATCATATACAACTCTTCTTCCAGAAATCCATTCAGGAATGTAGTTTTTACATCCATTTGCCAAATTTCATAATCATAAAATGCGGCAATTGCTAACATGATTCGGACAGACTTAAGCATCGCTACGGGTGAGAAAGTCACAACGTAGTCAACTCCTTGAACTTGTCGAAAACCTTTCGCAACAAGTCGAGCTTTGTAGACAGTAACATTACCGTCAGCGTCAGTCTTCTTCTTGAAGATCCATTAATTCTCTATGGCTTGACGATCTTTGGGAAAGTCAACCAAAGTCCACACTTTGTTCTCATACATGAATCCCATCTCAGATTTCATGGCCTCAAGCCATTTTGCGGAATCTGGGCTCACCATCGCTTCTTCATAGTTCGTAGGTTCGCCTTGGTCAAGTAACATGACCTCCAGAATAGGATTACCGTACCACTCTGGTGCGGATCTTACTGGTTGACCTATGAGGTTCGGTAGTAACTTGATCTGAAGCTTCATGGTCAACATCATTAGCTTCCTCACTAATTCGTGTAGTTGTCACAGGAACCGGTTTCTGTGATGAACTACTTTCCAATAAGGGAGCATGTACAGTTACCTCATCAAGTTCTATTTTCCTCCCACTCACTTCTTTCAAGAGAAACTCCTTCTCTAGAAAGGATCCATTCTTAGCAACAATTGTCTTGCCTTCAGATCTGTGATAGAAGGTGTACCAACAGATTCCTTTGGGTATCCTATGAAGACACATTTCTCCGATTTGGGTTCGAGCTTATCAGGTTGAAGATTTTTCACATAAGCATTGCAGCCCCAAACTTTAAGAAACGACAACTTTGGTTTCTTGCCAAACGACAACGAGCTTATCAGGCGTCGTCTCAACGGATTTCGATGGTGCCCTATTTAACGTGATTGCAGCTGTTTCTAAAGCATAAACCCAAAACGATAGCGGTAAATCAGTAAGAGACATTATAGATCGCACCATATCTAGTAAAGTACGATTACGACGTTCGGAAACACCATTTCGTTGTGGTGTTCCGGGTGGCGTGAGTTGCGAAACTATTCCACATTGTTTCAAATGTAGACCAAACTCGTAACTCAAATATTCTCCTCCACGATTAGATCGTAGAAACTTTATTTTCTTGTTACGATGATTTTCCACTTCACTCTGAAATTCTTTGAACTTTTCAAATTTTTCAGACTTATGTTTCATTAAGTAGATATACCGATATCTGCTCAAATCATCTATGAAGGTGAGAAAATAACGATACCCGCCGCGGGCCTCAATATTCATCAGACCACATACATTAGTATGTATGATATCTAACAAATCTGTTGCTCACTCCATTGTTCCGGAGAACGTCATTTTAGTCATCTTGCCCATGAGGCATGGTTCGCAAGTATCAAGTGATTTATAATCAAGTGATTCCAAAAGTCCATCAGTATGGAGTTTCTTCATGCGCTTTACACTAATATGACCCAAACAGCAGTGCCACAAATAAGTTGCACTATCATTATCAACTCTGCATCTTTTGGTTTCAATATTATGAATATGTGTATCACTACTATCGAGATTTAGTGAAAACAGACCACTCTTCAAGGGTGCATGACCATAAAAGAAATTACTCATATAAATAGAACAACCATTATTCTCTGATTTAAATGAATAACCGTCTCGCATCAAACAAGATCCAGATATAATGTTCATGCTCAATGCTGGCACCAAATAACAATTATTCAGGTCTAGAACTAATCCTGAAGGTAGATGTAGAGGTAGCGCGCTGACCGCGATCACATCGACTTTGGAACCATTTCACACACGCATCATCACCTTATCCTTAGCTAATCTTCGCTTAATCCGTAGTCCCTGTTTCGAGTTGGAAATATTAGCAACAGAACCAGTATCAAATACCCAGGTGCTACTGCGAGCATTAGTAAGGTACACATCAATAACATGTATATCACATATACCCTTGTTCACCTTGCCATCCTTCTTATCCGCCAAATACTTGGGGCATTTCCGCTTCCAGTGACCAGTCTGTTTGTAGTAGAAGCACTCAGTCTCAGTCTTAGGTCCAGACTTGGGTTTCTTCTCCTGAGCAGCAACTTGTTTGCCGTTCTTCTTGATGTTCCCCTTCTTCTTCCCTTTACCCTTTTTCTTGAAACTGGTGGTCTTGTTGACCATCAACACTTGAGGCTCCTTCTTGATTTCTACTTCCGCAGCCTTTAGATTGCGAAAAGCTCGGGAATTGTCTTATTCATCCCTTGCATATTATAGTTCATCACGAAGCTCTTGTAGCTTGGTGGCAGTGATTGAAGAACTCTGTCAATGACACTATCAACCGGAAGATTAACTCACAGCTGAGTCAAGTGGTTATGGTACCCAGACATTCTCAGTATATGTTCACTGACAGAACTGTTCTCCTCCATCTTACAGCTGTAGAACTTATTGGAGACTTCATATCTCTAAATCCGGGCATTTTCTTGAAATATTAACTTCAACTCCTGCAACATCTCATACGCTCCATGACGTTCAAAACATCATTGAAGTCCCGGTCCTAAGCCGTAAAGCATGGCACACTGAACTATCGAGTAGTCATTAGCTTTGTTCTGCCAGACGTTCTTAACGTCGTCAGTTGCATCTGCAGCAGGCCTGGCACCCAGCGGTGCTTCCATGACGTAATTCTTCTGTGCAGCAATGAGGATAATCCTCAAGTTACGGACCCAGTCCGTGTAATTGCTACCATCATCTTTCAACTTTGCTTTCTCAAGGAACGCATTAAAATTCAACGGAATGACAGCACGAGCCATCTATCTACAACAACATAGACAACCAAAATACTGTCAGCTACTAAGTTCATGATAAATTTAAGTTCAATTAATCATATTACTTAAGAACTCCCACTTAGATAGACATCCCTCTAATCATCTAAGTGATCACGTGATCCAAATCAACTAAACCATGTCTGGTCATCACGTGAGATGGAGTAGTTTTCAATGATGAACATCACTATGTTGATCATATCTACTATATGATTCACGCTCGACCTTTCGGTCTCAGTGTTCCGAGGCCATATCTGCATATGCTAGGCTCGTCAAGTTTAACCCGAGTATTCTGCGTGTGCAAAACTGGCTTACACCCATTGTATTTGAACGTAGAGCTTATCACACCCGATCATCACGTGGTGTCTCGGCACGACAAACTTTTGCAACGGTGCATACTCAGGGAGAACACTTATACCTTGATATTTAGTGAGGGATCATCTTATAATGCTATCATCAATCAAAGCAGAATAAGATGCATAAAGGATAAACATCACTTGCAATCAATATAAGTGATATGATATGGCCATCATCAACTTGTGCCTTTGATCTCCATCTCCAAAGCACCATCATGATCACCATCGTCACCGGCGCGACACCTTGATCTCCACTGTAGCATCGTTTTTGTCTCGCCAACTATTGCTTATATGACTATCACTACCGCTTAGTGATAAAGTAAAGCAATTATAGGGCGATTGCATTGCATACAATAAAGCGACAACCATATGGCTCCTGCCAGTTGCCGATAACTCCGTTACGATCATCTCATACAAAAATATAGCATCATGTCTTGACCATATCACATCACAACATGCCCTGCAAAAACAAGTTAGACGTCCTCTACTTTGTTGTTGCAAGTTTTACGTGGCTGCTATGGGCTGAGCAAGAACCGTTCTTGCCTACGCTTCAAAACCACAACGATAGTTCATCAAGTTATTGATGTTTTAACCTTCTCAAGGACCGGGCATAGCCACACTCGGTTCAACTAAAGTTGGAGAAACTGACACCCGCCAGCCACCTGTGTGTGAAGCACGTCGGTATAACCAGTCTCGCGTAAGCATACACGTAAAGTTGGTCAGGGCCGCTTCATCCAACAATACTACCGAACCAAAGTATGACATGCTGGTAAGCAGTATGGGCTTGTATCGCCCACAACTCACTTGTGTTCTACTCGTGCATATAACATCTACGCATAAACCTGGCTCTGATGCCACTGTTGGGAAACGTAGTAATTTCAAAAAAATTCCTACGCACACGCAAGATCATGGTGATGCATAGCAACGAGAGGGGAGAGTCGTCCACGTACCCTCATAGTCCGTTAAGCGGAAGCGTTATGACAACACGGTTGATGTAGTCGTACGTCTTCATGATCGAACGATCCTCAGTACCGAACGTACGGCACCTCCGCGTTCAGCACACGTTCAGCTCGTGACGTCCCGTAAACTCACAATCCAGTAGAGTTCGAGGGAGAGTTTCGTCAGCATGACGGCGTGGTGACGATGTTGATGAAGCTACCGTCGCAGGGCTTCGCCTAAGCACCGCTATGATATGACCGAGGTGGATTATGGTGGAGGGGGGCACCGCACACGGCTGGGAGAGATCAATGATCAACTCGTGTTTCTAAAGGTGCCCCCCTTCCCCCATATATAAAGGAGAAAGGGGGAGAGGCGGCCATCCAAGGAGGACGCGCGAAGGGGGGAGACCTACTCCCATCGGGAGTAGGACTCCTCCTTTCCTAGTAGGTGTAGGAGAGGGGGAAGGAAAGGGAGAGGAGGAGAAGGAAAGAGGGGCCCGGCCCCCTTTGCCCTAAAGCAATTCGGTTTGGGCCTTAGGGGGGCGCCCCACACTGCCCTTGCTGCCCTCTATTTCCACTATGGCCCATGTAGGCCCATTAAGCCCCCCCTTGGGGGCGGGTTCCGGTAACCCCCGGTACTCCGGTATTTATCCGGTAACCCCGGAACCCTTCTGTTGTCTGAATATAACCTTCCAATATATCAATATTTTTGTCTTGACCATTTCGAGA
This sequence comes from Triticum urartu, assembly GCF_003073215.2. Taxonomy (NCBI): domain Eukaryota; kingdom Viridiplantae; phylum Streptophyta; class Magnoliopsida; order Poales; family Poaceae; genus Triticum; species Triticum urartu. The sequence continues at coordinate 684,493,085 of NC_053023.1, read as the reverse complement.
CTCCTCGTCATGTCCGTGATCAAATCTGGGACTCCGAACTACCTTCGGTACATCAAAACATATAATCTCATAATACCAATCGTCAAAGAACTTTAAGCATGCGGACCCTACAGGTTCGAGAACTATGTAGACATGACCAAGACCCATCTCCGGTCAATAACCAATAGCGGAACCTAGATGTTCATATTGGCTCCTACATATTCTACGGAGATCTTTATCGGTCAAACCGCATAACAACATACATTGTTCCCTTTGTCACCGGTATGTTACTTGCCCGAGATTCAATCGCGGTATCTCAATACCTAGCTCAATCTCGTTACCGGCAAGTCTCTTTACTTGTTCCGTAATGCATCATCTCGCAACTAGCTCATTAGTCACATTGCTTGCAAGGCTTATAGTGATGTGCATTACCGAGAGGGCCCAGAGATACCTCTCCGACAATTGGAGTGACAAATTCTAATCTCGATCTATGCCAACTCAACAAGTACCATCGGAGACTCCTATAGAGCACCTTTATAATCACCCAGTTACGTTGTGACATTTGGTAGCTCACAAAGTGTTCCTACGGTAATCGGGAGTTGCATAATCTCATAGTCATAGGAACATGTATAAGTCATGAAGAAAGCAATAGTAGTAAACTTAAACGATCAAGTGCTAAGCTAATGGAATGGGTCAAGTAAATTACATCATTCTCCTAATGATGTGATCCCATTAATCAAATGACAACTCATGTCTATGGCTAGGAAACTCAACCATCTTTGATCAATGAGCTAGTCAAGCAGAGGCATACTAGTGACACAATGTTTGTCTATGTATTCACACATGTATTATGTTTCCGGTTAATACAATTCTAGCATAAATAATAAACATTTATCATGATATGAGGAAATAAATAATAACTTTATTATTGCCTCTAGGGCATATTTCCTTCACACCCGAGGAAGAAGGCCCTCCAGCCAATACCCCAAGGGAAGGGGTTGGCGTTGGAGCTGGAGCTAGAGCTCGTGGTGATGGGGAGGAGGAAGGTTGACAGTGAGAGAAGAGAGGGGGTGGGTAAATAGTGGTGGGTAGGGTGAGTAAATATAGGGGGGATGGAGAGGAGGAGAAGAGTGATAGTCATGCCATTTTAACTGCAAGCTCTTGAATTAGCCATGAACTCTGTGCAATGCCTGACTCCATGACTTGTGTGCAGATCGAGGATAACAATGAGATGGGCACGGAGGTGCTCCCGGCCGTTGACAGCAAGGGCAAGCAGCCCCTTCACCCAATGCCCAACGAGGTTGAGCTGCCGCCCATCACTGAGGAAGACCCGAAGACGCCTGAGGGTGGCGACGACGAGGGCATGGAGGAGCCCCCCCCCAGCAACAAGTGCCACAACTACGGCCACTACCATCAGGAGGATGGCCCAACTCACTTCTGCAAGGTCATCCTTGCACGAAGCTTGAGTGCATCCCCATGCCCCTGGACTTCACCAAGAACTTCCTCGCGGTGCCGACAGAGTTCAAGCTCAGGAACAACACCGGATGCTCCTGAAGGTGACGGTCAAGCTGATGAACAACAGGGTGACCCTGGATCAGGGTTGGGCCACCCACGCATCCGTTCATCAGATCAAGATCGGCTACACGGTGACGTTCAAGCTCCTCACTCCCGACACCCTCAAGGTCATCATATTCGACAACGATGGCACTGAGGTCTTCAACAAGTGCGGGAAGCACGACGAAGCCTTCGCCGCCAAGGAGTAGGGCCGGGCCACCTCTTTCGAGCGTACTGTCGAGTCTGCTTTGAACATGTTTATGGTTTATTGCATTGAACTGTTATATCTGTGGTACTGCTTATATCTGAATTATGCTAGTTCATGCTCTGTTGTGCTTATGATGTGTGCTGCCGAAGTGTGGTGGTAACCTCACCAACTAGCCAAGAGGTTACCACACATCAGGCCTTGCATACAACCAAACACCATGCCTTGGGTTTGTGGACTAACATGCATGCAACCAAATACCAGGCAGTGTGGTTCAACCCATGCAGGTAAGAGGGCATGCAGGCAACCAAACAACATGCATATGTTGCATTTGAGGCTGCATTTGCATAGCCAGGTTGGGTGGAGAAGTGTATGCAATACGGGTACTGTAGCGCACGGCGACCAAACACGCCCTACATGACTACAGTTTCGTTCAGCGTGCAAAGCTGTGCTGCCCCAGTGGTGGCGGCCAAGTGCGGCCGCCGGTCACAACTCACAACGAAGTCGAAGCAGTGTGTGCTGAACCTGAGACGGGCTGGCTGGTTGGGCAAGGAGGGCGGGTTCACTGGGATGGATCCCTCCGAGCTCTTTGTGGTGCCGTCGTGTGTAATCCTGCTGGCCGCTTTGTCATCGCGCCGAGGGTCACAAGTCGCTAGTTGATTAAAGGCGCTTGCATCAGGTCGCGTGCCCGATCGAGGGGCCACAGCGCAGGTGTCATGGGCCGCCGGCGACTTAGAGCATCTCCAGCCGTTGGAAATCGCCGTCTGGGATGAACCGGTGCTAAAATCGGTACGTAGGTTTTCGGGTACCCGACCGCCGACACTAGGATTGCCACTAGAAGGCGTCTTTAATTTTTTAAATAGAAACTCGGCTAAAAAACGGCAAACGGGATAAAGATTCGGTTAAAATTCGGCGAACATGACATTACTAGGCGACTTAAATAGTTTTTTACATAGGAAAGTGAAATACTAAAAAAGGCCGCAACTACAGGCCGAAGAACGCGCTGAGCGCGGAGAAGTCGCCGTCGTCGCCGCCATCACCGTTGTCCTTGTGGTCCTTCTCCTCCTTCACGCGGCCACCCCTGCTGGACCCCTGCCCGGGGTCGCCCTGGCGGACCGGTGACGGCGCATCGTCATCGCTGTCGTCGTCGAGAACGACGACGTCTCCCTCGTCGCGGCCACGGCGCCGAGCGGCGAACTGCTCAAAGGCGCGGCACTGGCGCTCCAGCTCCGTCCGCGCCCAGTCTTCGCGCGCCCACTTCAAGGCCGCCGCGTCTGAGAGCTCCGGCTCCGGCTTCACGGCGGCGAGCCCTGGCTCTGTCTTCACGGAGGCGAGCCCGGGCTCCGTCTTCATGGCAGCGGCGAGCCCTGGCTCTGTCTTCGGCTTGATGAAGCAGGGAGGAGCTGAGGAGGAGGCGCGTTCGCCCTCGTTGATGACGATGTCGATGCTGCGGGTGCGGCGGCCGAGCGGCGTCTCCCCGGGCTCGGCCTTGACGCTGAACAGCGCCGGCGACCCGGAGGAGTGTGAGGAGGAGCAAGAGGAGGAGGAAGAAGAGGACGCCGTCCTCCTCGGCATCCATTGGCCGCCACTCCGGACCAGGGCAGCAGGGTACGTCAACATCGAGTCGTTGCCTCCCTCGAGGTACCGGAGAACGGCGTGG